>NC_081553.1:238418823-238618323 GCF_963082655.1 Stomoxys calcitrans | reverse complement strand
GGAAATGCTGTAACCTAGACAAAATGAATATGAAACGAAAGGTAGTAACGAGTACTTTACAAATATAAAAAAAACTGTCTAACAATTGGACTCGGGAAGGAACTATAGGGCCTTGATAATTTTGGACCCCCTAAACTAGTCAATAGGGGTATCAAATTAATGTGATTGACGGGTAAATAACTAATGTGGTAAGTTAATTGCAAATGAAAATCAAACAAGTTTTATTCATTTGTTTATATTATCTGACAAAATGGAAGAGTTTAATGTAAAAAACTTCACCTTCGACGTGACATGACTATGTTAACTTCCGAAATTATGGCTAGTACTTTATTCGCTTCTCGCGATACTTTTTTCTTACTTTTTTTTAGATAATAGATTTTAAAGCAAGAAAACTTGCTGATTTTATTCTGTAGGACATTCCCTCATAACTAATGGTAAAATTTTAATAAAATTGTTATTCTATCATTGTAATTTTCGTAATATTAAAAAAGTAATCGTGAAAAAAAGAGTTTTCAACTGTGAAAAACGAACATAGTACCAGATATTAGATAATAAATATTAGAGCAAAAAACGTGCTGATTTCTTTCAGTACAATCAAGACATATTTATTTACAGGTAGTGGCAGTTGCCCAAATTCAAATGCAAAACTGCGTTTGTATTAAATTCCGGTTGTTATTGGGAGTTTTTGCCAGCACTTTTCCTCAACATCTGGCAATTTCTTATTGAAATTATAAAGTCTTGCATTTAAATTTAATAAAATTGCTTCACCAAGTAATTTTTGACCACAATATATATGCTGAATATAACAAAAATGCAGTTCACAATGAAAACTCACTTTAATCGTAGTGTAAACGGGTTTTGGGGATATTCCCAAATCAATTAGAGTTGGGCTGAAGAGTAAACGTGATTTCAAAATTTAAGCACCCTTTATATAGGCCCATGCTCCGATAACCGCAATCGAAGAATTTGGCGAATTCAGCTTTATTTACGTTCTGACAATCGAAAATCGCAAAAAATTTGCTGTTTGAAATGGATCAGACTTGCCTCTGCGAATTGATAATAAATGCACTGACTTTATTATAATTTGGAAATGTTTTTTAAAATTGTTATATATAATACATTGCTGCATATGTAATCATATCTTAGTAATTCATTTTTTAAAGCACTTAAGTATTAAGTAATTAAAGCACTTAAGTATTGTTTACACTTAGAGCAAATCTAGATTTACGACGAGCTTTCGAAAAAATCGTGTTTTGCGACGAGGTTTCCCATACATTTTGAGTGTGAGCAAATCTACTTATGTGAGGGGATTTGCAGCAAATCTCCTTCCATATTCAAATGCAACACTGCGTTTGCATTAAATACCGGCTATTATTCGTAGTAGATTTGGGCTCTAGTGGAATAGTTTTAAACCATATATCCACTACAGCCCAAATCTTCTTGATTTGAGATTGTCTCCAAAACCCGTTTCCACTACGATTTATGTGGTTTTTATTAGTCAACAGTGATGTTTTTTTACACCGTTTTTGTTGTGTTCAGCATTTTTATTGTGTTCAACAAGTATATTGTGGTTTGCAATTAAATGTGTGAAACAATTTTATTAAATTTAACCACAAAATTTTATAATATCAATAAGAAATTGTCGATGTAGTCAAAAAGTGCTGGCCAAAACTACCAATAATAACCGGTATTCAATGCAAACGCAGTGTTGCATTTGAATTTGGAAGGAGATTTTCTGCAAATCCCCTCACATAAGTAGTTTTGCTCACACTCAAAATGTATGAGAATCCTCGTCGCAAAACATGAGTTTTGCGAAATCTCGTCGCAAATATAGATTTGCTCTAAGTGGAAACAAGGCTTTAATTAATAATTAAATCAATATATTTTGTATGATAGCAGCTGATTTAAAGTGCGATATTCTCCATCCTATCCTAGTCACCATTGCGAAATAATTACAGGTGATTTCACTTGTACAACAACCACAAGTCATACGGTGCAATCCGCTCTCTCGTCATCTAGATGACGTTGTTCTCATAAATGACATTGTTCTCATTGTACAATTAAAGCCCCGTTTACATTGGCTACTAAATCCGGATTTAAGGCTCTCGTCAGCTGTTTTTATAAAGGGAAAACAGGTGAACGAGCCATTAAATCCGGATTTAGCGGCCAATGTAAACGTGCTTTAAGAAGGTAGCGTCACGAGCCTAACAACAACGAAATCAAAGATACAACCCTGTGGGGTTGGGGGTAGAATTTCCAACTCTTCTGTCAAATTTCTAGATTTGTGCTTACTAACGTATAAATTAAAACAATAAAAATATCGAAAAATAAGCAAATTGTTGAAAAAACTTTAAACTCCTAACGAAGCATTTGACATACGATTGTTTTTGGGTACAACCAAGACATATTCATTTACAAGTAGTGGCAGTTGCCCAACAACAAAATATTAGTTGTATTCGTTTACCCAACAATTTGTACAAATTTGCACAAATTTTTACTAGAAATCGTTCGCGTACTTTATTTGCCAGCAGAAAAGAACGGGAGAGTGCGTGAGAGCAAACACAAATTTGAGAGTTTGTTAAATGAGAGCTTCCAAGTTTCTGCTAGGGGTTTTTTTCCAGCAGCAATTTGCAGCATCGAACAGATGCTTTTTGAAATCTAGCTGTTTTATTCACCTAATTGGCAAAAGTAGAATTGAGGCTGTTCTTACTCTCCTTCAAATTTTTATTGGAAAGTAAACAAACGCAAGTATTGAGTACACTATCTGTCAAATTCAGTGATTAGTGCAATTCTGATTTTAAGTATCTTAAGTTGCCATCACACTATATGTTTTTGTCTTACGACATGTCAAATTATGCCTTTGTTAAAGTTGTCACATAGTGTGATACGAATGAAACTAACACATGAAAATCACTTTTCAAAATAGCTTTGTTATTTTTTTTCGATTAGAGCGGCCCTCTATTCCTTCTGACAAATACATAAAGAAATCAGTTGTTTTTGTTGTTAGTCGAATGAAATCAACTCTAAATTAAAATACACAGCTTTCGCACAACTGAAACAATTTGTAGCCGTAAAAAAATCAACTTTTACTAACATTTTTAGATTATGTCATACAAAAATAACATGCTAGTGTGATAGCAAAAATGAAGAATCCTATGTAATTAAACAAATTTTGACACACATAACGAAGTACCAATGATACATAAAAAATGACATGTCATAAGACTTGCCCATATAGTCTGATCGAGTCTTTACTAGTTCGCGCCCAGGATTCACTAATAGAAGGTTAGGTCACTTTCGAAATCATAACCTGTATAGGCCCCATGAATATCATTAAGGTTGTCATATGTGCCGAATAAAAATGACACAAATAGGGGAAAATCTAAACAAAGAATGAATGTACAAAGAGAAAAAAGTTGTCAACCTTAATGACAAGTATTGTCAAAAATTCAAAAAATTGTATGTCGGCTGATTGCTTGGCCTAACCTTATTCAGTGAATCCTGGTTCGCGCCATACATCTTTGTGTTTGTATGCTAGGTTCTTAACTATTGAGGCCACCGTAGCTCAGAGGTTAGCATGTCCGCCTTTGATGCTGAACGCCTGGTTCAAATCCCGGCGAGAACATTTTTTAGCGGTGGTTATCCCCTCTTAATGCTGGCAACATTTGTGAGGTACTTTGCCATGTAAAACTTCTCCTCAAAAGAGGTGTCGCACTGCCGCACGCCGTTCGGGAATAAACTTGAATCGGACTGCACTCATTGATATGTGAGAAGTTTGCCCCTGTTCCTTAATGGAATATTCATGGGCAAATTTGCATTTGCAGGTTCTTAACTATAATACACACACACAACCAAAACTCGTTGACAGATAGTGTACTCAACGAGAAAAAATTGTACTCAGCTGTTTGCGGTACACTACCTGTTAGTTATGCATGGGTACAACTCTGAGATTGCAATATTTCTTCTGCTGGGCTAATCTCACCAGCCCGTTTATACTACGAGTAAAGAGATTTACATTTGTCAACAGCGATGTTTTTGAAAGCATTTTTATGGTGATCAGAATTTTTATTGTGTTTAACAAATATATTGTGGTCTGCAATTAAATGTGTGAAACAATATTATTAAATTTAACTCCAAATTTTATAAATTCAATAAGAAATTGTCAGATGTTGACAAAAAGTGCAGGCCAAAACTACCTATAATAACTGGTATTCAATACAAGCGCAGTGTTGCATTTGAATTTGGAAGGAGATTTGCTGCAAATCCCCTCACATAAGTAGTGCTCACACTCAAAATCTATGGGAAACCTCATTGCAAAACACGAGATTTGCGAAAGCTCGTCGCAAATCTAGATTTTATCTAAGTGGAAACAAGGCTTAAACAAGACGTTACGTGTAGCCTGAATCAAATAGTAGAAACGGTGAATAAACGTAGATGTACCGTGTAAACTTATCATTGTTCGATATAGAATGACATGTTGGGCTTTGTCAAAACATCCATTTCCAGGTAGTGGCAGTTGGCCAACAACAAAATACCGAGTACAATATCAAAATAAGTGACAGAGTATGATTTTGATCAAAGACAATTCGGGAAAAGATGCTCCCACAATACGACTAATCAATGAAATCCTTATTGCCAACAGTGGTGAGTTTGTCTGGCGTGTTATAAAAACTGCTCGCAAATTAATGCTCATATTCACAAAACTTAAAGTGGCGTTAATGTCTTGTTTAAAGCCCCAACTAGACGAGCCGACAAGTCTTGTCTTATGTACGTCAAATACGAATAGAGCGCGCTCTAATTGCCATGTATTCTGAAATGTATTGTACTTTTTTATAGACATGTCTCAACATGAATGTTCGAGGCAATAAAAGCTCGATTTAATCGAAAAAGTTGCATATATATTCCAAAATCCATTTGTCATATTATATTTCATCATTCATATAAAAAAATCATTGACCTACCTAATTTCTTATGGTTGTTATCCTTCAAGCATGGTAATTTGTATATATTTTTTTGTGTAATACGGCTGGGGAGCCAATTTTGTAACTTCTAAGCGAAATTTTTTTTTAATATTGTAGTTTTTTTTAGGAATATTTGAATAATTTCCCTTAATATGTACATACATATATAGATTTTATATGCTTATACATTTTTTTATTGTATAATTATAATTATGAAATAACTTTGCTCAGGAATCCTACTTTGTAATACAGATATTTGGCCGTAAGGCTTTTGTATTATACTGAAATAAATAAATAAAAAAATAAAAATAAAAAAATGTTTCTTACTTATCGCACGATGTGTACAACTTTCAGAGTAGCAATTTTTGAAATTACATATGACTTGTCGGCTCGTCTAATGGGGGCTTAAGTCTTATTTATGTCTTGTTTACACTTAGAGCAAATCTAGATTTGCGACGAGCTTTCGCAAAACTCGTGTTTTGCGACGAGGTTTCCCATACATTTTGAGTGTGAGCAAATCTACTTAGTTGAGGTGTTTTGCAGCAAACTTCCTTCGAAATTGAAATGCAACACTGCGTTTGTATTGAATACCGGTTATTATTGGTAGTTTTGGCCAGCACTTTTTGCCAACATCTGACAATTTCTTATTGAATTTATAAAATTTGGTGTTAAATTTAATAAAATCGTTTCATATATTAAATTGCAGACCACAATATATGTGTTAAACACAATAAAAATTCTGATCAGCATAAAAATGCTTTCAAAAACAACCCTGTTGACAAAAGCAAATCTCTTTAATCGTAGTGTAAACGGGTTTGGGAGATTATCTTAAATCAAGTAGATTTGGGTGTTAGTGTAAACATGGTTTAAAGTAGGGTTATTTGACGGACTTCCTTTATGGAACTGTCAAATAAACCTACTATAAAACTGATTTAAGTTTTGTGAATGCGGGTGTTAAACCCCATTTACATTGGCCACTAAATCCGGATTTAATGGCTCGATCACCTGTTTTCCCTTTATAAAATCAGCTGATGAAAGCCTTAAATCCGGATTTAGTGGCCAATGTAAACGGAGTTTAATGCCCATATTCACAAAACTTAGAACAGCTTTATAGTAGGGTTATTTGACAGTTCTTAAAGGAAATCTGTCAAATAAGCCTACTTTAACGCTACTTCAAGTTTTGTGAATACGGGTGTAAGTGTGCACACAGTGGTAATATACTATGACACCGATGACCCTTTAGGGTTACCAACGGTAACGCTGATCCTGTTATAAGAAAACTATACTAAACTCCTTATTTCCTTACAGTAGTATTTTATCGTCGACCTACCGATCGTTTCGACCTTCTAAAATGTTACATGCGACTCCAAATGCCTCGGATTAACCAAGTTTATTGACGGCAGTAAATGTGTTCACACATGACGTCCTCGCTTGAGCACTACACAACTTTATGCATTCTGTGATCGTCCGGATCTCTCTCTGCAGGACCGTATTATGGTCAGGGATTCGGAAACAGATGTCAGTTCCTGGGTCCGTGTAGCATGTACTTCCAGATGGCGATACCAAAGCTTCGTCAATCCAAGACTGTGCCAGTGGCAGCTGTGCTTCGCAATGGTCATCAAGTGTCATCTCAGTTATTCCATCCAGTTTTCCTACCGTCGACTCGCTAATACGCAAAGGTATGAACTTCTCGTACCCTCTATTACCCTCATTCCTTTATCGTCTTAAGCATCAGGGAGTCGGTGGCTGTCTCACACATAATCTGTATGTCGATGGATCGGATATGTAAAATCAAAATCTTACTCTCTAAATACCTCTCATGTAATACCTATATTGCCCTAATCGATAAAAAGGTTTTTTGGGGGTATTTTTGTGGTAGGGGTGATCCCCCTAATGCTAGGGGACAAAGTTGGGTATCAGAATTGTACTTTACTTTGAACAACCTTTCATATAATACTCATATTGGTCTAATCAAAAAATGTATTTTGGGGGTGGGGTGACCCCCTGATATTAGGGGCAAAAGTTATGCATCAAATTCTTACTCCTCTTTAACACACCTTTTATTCGATACCCATATTGTCCAATCGATAAAAAAACATTTTGGGGGAGTAGTTTTGGGGGTGGGGTAACCCCCCTGAAGCTAGGGGTCAAAGTTGTGTATCTAATCGCCATGAAATGTCGTATGTTTTGCACTTTGTTTTTATAGACATGTGTCTACATGTATGTTCGATGAAATAAAAGCTCGATTTAATCGAAAAAGTTGGATATTTTTTCCAAAATCCATTTGTCATATTAAATTTTTCTTACGTATCACACGATGTGTACATCTTTCAAAACAGCAATTTAAATTACATATGACATGTCGGCTCGTCTAATGGGAGCTTAATCGTTAAAAATGTTTTTTGGTAGGTAGTTTTGAGGGTGGGGTGACCCCCTGAGGCTAGGGGCCAAAGTTGTGTTCAAAAATCTTAATCTACTTTTACACACCTTTCATTCGATACCCATGTTGCCCTAATTATTAAAAATTAGTTTGGGAAAAAATATCGCCATTTTCATGTATAGACACGAAAGTCGTCAGCATTGATATTGACAGCTGTTCGCTGGTGCGGAATACTACCACTGAGCTACCATCCTATTACACATTTTGATGACGAAGTAAAGTCTTGTTTACACTTGGAGCAAATCTAGATTTGCGACGAGGTTTCCCATACATTTTCAGTGTGAGCAAATCTACTTATTGATTTTGTTCCAAGTGTAAACAACACTTGAAGGCATGCAGTCAACAGCACAACTCGAAGCCGCAAGTTGAGTGGTTAGTGAACGGCGTTAATTTTCAACTGTTTTTTAAGACAGGTGGCAACATAGAGTTCTCATATGAAACATTAAAAAAAATAAATTAAATAGAAAATGAGCTTATAACGAACTAATAATGGCAAAAATTAGTTTGAAAAGAAAAGAGGTTTCATGAAAAATTAAAAGGTCGAAAAAAAATTTTTGTGTCCCCAAACAGGGAATGTCCCCAAACAATGCGCTAGAACCACAAAAGAAGTGAGGACAGTCCCCAAACAATGGAAATGTCCCCAAAGAATGCGGGAGACTGAAAAAATGTCCTTGAACAATGCGCTGGGCATATATATATATATATATATATTAATATATATATATATATATATATATATATATATATATAGATATATAGATAGTTCGCCCGATTTACACTTTAATTGGAGTAGTTACAACAATTTTGCACGAAATTCGGTATATATATAGATATATAGATAGTTCGCCCGATTTACACTTAAATTGGAGTAGTTACAACAATTTTGCACGAAATTCGGTATGGAATGTTGAGTTACCCATCTGAATGCCTCTGCAAATTTTTATCAAAATATGTTCTGATTTGGATATAGTTCCCATTTAGTTTTCTACCTACAGTCACAACAGCCCAATAATTCTACTTCGGCTACTATCTTTATGTGGAAGCTACATCTAAATCTGAACCGATTTTAATAAAATTGATAACGTTGCTTTTTGGCTTAGAAAGTGTTACGTGCAAATTTTCGTGATGATTGGATAATAAATGCGATTTCTTCTGGAATTACAAAAAACGACACACTGGCTATCAGCACAAGAGTTTTTAGGCACATTGGTTTCGTTATCTCCAATTCAGTACTACTTACATTCATCGTCATTGAACATAAAATGTTAAAAAAAGAGAATGACCTTTAACCAGCCGCACGTGTTAACATTTTTCAGTTGTGCTTAAATTTTGGGAATCTTTAATTCCAACAAAATTAAACATTCTAGGTGGGCGCAACCAAAAAAAAAATCGAAATCGATTTTTTCCCTTTGAGGTAAAACCACCCTAATATACATATATTATACAATATATTAAAACATATTTTATCCAAAGACACACATATTTGTATATTTCAGTAACAGTGTAGCTCCCGTTACAATGGAAATACCCAGAAGTAATTGCTGTTTAGTGCAATTCAATTTATCAACTAAGAAGCTTATAAAATTAGAGCGTTTTCAAATGTTTGAAAAATTCACGCTTGATTTGTTCGTACCTGAATCCAGAATTTTGTACATGAATTTAGCAAAAATGGAGACTAATGTACTTTTGACACCGCTCTGATTCAAATAAACGTTTCTCATTGTTTTTTGTATGTATATGTATCGCATAGGGAAGTACTTGTTACGTATACACAGCGTTGTGGGTTTGCACAACTTTAGTCCATCGCTACTTGTTTCATGTTCTGTTTGTTTTGCTGGCAGGAATGATATGCGAATAAAGTCCCTAAGGATATGGGGTTGCGTGAACAATTGCAGTTGGTTCTACGTCTGCATTCAACATTCAAAGTAGTATTGCACAATACACCTATTCTATGCATAACCCTTCGCATGCCCAATCTCGTCACATTTTAATTTCACTCTGCAGTTCTGGGGTGCTTTTTATGTTCGTACCAAGGTAGCATCGGCAAGGTCAATTTGATATCAATGACAAATGGCCAAAAACTACAAAGTGCCCGTTGGGCATATTAAAACAGTTTCGCCATGCACAATCATATAGAAGCAACGTGTTGGGCCACCTTCTTATCTTCGTAGCCGATATTGGTCGAGAAGCTGGAGCAGAGATGAAGATGTGGCAAGCGGCATGGCACAAGGAAAGAGCGAACAATTCCTTTTTCGATGTGCTTTATGGCAACCGCAAATGTTATGTGAATAAGTTAATATTCTATTTGACTAAACTTCTGTAAACTACAAAGTTGTGCCGAATAAAATTGCAAACGTACAGACGGATGCCATGGGCGTAGAATGGACACAGCACTGACCCAGCTCAGCTCATGGTGTGTCAGATAAATCAAGGATTCCTGCTGGCTGGATGCATGGTTTGCGTTTTACTTTAACTCTCCCTACAGAAATAATTAAAAAGTTTTGTACAAGGCAACACCAGCGGGCAAGAAGGAGTACCCACCCAAAATTGTCTGCAACATTTCGTTGGGAAGGGAAACAGTTGTGCACAGACTAAATAGTCCATGGTTGGCAAAGTTATCGAGATCTCACACTGTCTAATGCAATAACGAATACAAAAGCACTGTTGCCGCAGACTTTTATCCTAACAGGAAAAAAAACAAATCTCAGTATAGAGCGGAGAGCTTTCTCTGAAACAAACCGCCGAATATTTTCTTCAAACGAGGGAAAGGAATTGGCGTAAATTTAAATTCATTCATATATATTGCTCACCTCCGACGATACATTATTCATGTATAGAAAAACTTACTTTTGTTTACTTCAAGTCACGACAGATCCAATATACAGGGTAGCTGAAACAAAGTCTTACCGTGAAAATATTTTTTATTGATTAAAAGGACTGAAATGTGGGGATGAATACATTAATTGTTGCTAGCTATGACCACCTTTTGCGTGGACTTTTGCTCTGATTCGGTCAAAAAACGAGCTGCAAGACGCACGAATGTTATCGACCGGGATTTTGGGTCAACCCATTCAATGGCTATGGCTTTCTTCAGCGCAACCATACTGGCATATATTTTAGTCCTGACCTTGCTCTCTGAAATGACCACAATAGAAAAGCCCATCGGATTGGCCTCTGGTTGTTTGAATTGGTAGCACTTCATGCCAGCTGCCCTACATTTGTTGCTTCGTCTTTGCTGCAGTGTTTACTATTGTATAACCTGTAAATAATAATTAACCAAATTTTTCAACGCCTCTATATTCGAATAACGCGAACATTGTTTTCGTGATTCCAGAAAGCAGCAAGTAAAACACATTGAACTTGGCCGTGCAGAACTTTGGATGCCCACCCCCATTGGTATTCGTATAATACAAAATTTGTCAAGATATGTGAACTCAAGAAATTTATTTGGTATGTAGAGCTATATCAACAAGCCATTCCATGTAATAGATAATATTGTTGAAAGATTAATTTCAATCGGGTAATAAATGGGCCAAATACTTTCAATCAAAGATCGGTGGACCATATTGGGTTAGGACTACAGGAGCTTTAACATAACCTACTCTTCTAAACTTTAGCGAATTCGGGTTGTAAATGCATCTTTGGGGGCTTAATATCTCAATTCAAAAGTTCGTTCTCTGCATACAGAACCTTTAACTATGTATAAACTTATCTGACAGGTTCAAGCGTAAACCAAAAAAAAATTTTCCCAACTCTCAAGATTTGAACTAAACATATCGAACTTCGTTTCATATTGTCCAATTCTCTAATTTTTCAAGGAAACATTTAATTAAGTGAATGATTTTAATGTGATATTTAAGCATGTTTATCCTAAATAAAAGTTAGTGACAATATATAATTATTCAATAATTCGAAAAGTAAACTATGGGTTGCCCAAAAAGTAATTGCGGATTTTTCTTATAGTCGGCATTGACAAATTTTTTCACAGCTTGTGACTCTGTAATTGCATTCTTTCTTCTGTCAGTTATCAGCTGTTTCTTTTAGCTTGCTTTAGAAAAAAGTGTAAAAAAAGTATATTTGGTTAAAGGTTATTCTAAGTTTTATTAAAAATGCATTTACTTTCTTTTGAAAAATCCGCAATTACTTTTTGGGCAACTCAATAGTTGCTCAACTGTGCCAAAGTACAAACAAAAAAGAATGACAGTGCACTGAAAAATATTCAAGCAATTTAAACACTGCCTTCCACTTTGTTATTTATGAACTAAAATCTCATTTTTATTTCTTTTATGTCGATACCCTAGGCACACCGGTATTCGATGTGGTAGCGTGCTCTGATTGACAGTGTGGGGGTCGTGGGTTCGATGCCCAACAGAGACTCTGGACTGTCACTAATCTGGCATCACAATGGACGCTTTTCTTAGTTAGTCTGTAAACGACTGCCGTTCTAATCTAACCTATATCGTGATTTTACAATGAGTTATCTTGTGAAGTGCAACGCGTCCACTGGGCCTGGTTGGCGTAAAGTCCGACTCATTTGACAATTGTCAGTCCTAGTTTTATCGTATCTGAAACAAGGAAGTAAAGAAAGATCAAACTGGACATCAAATCCATTTGAACTCTGCCACACATAGATTGTTTTATGTCTATAAATTAAGTTTTTGATAAACTACTTCGAACGAACTTGTTATCGAAAACATTCATGGTTCGCCTAAAAGTTCAAATTCATTAATTTACAGTATTTTCTTCTCAAAGTTCACGTTTTTCACATGTTGGCTACACTCACGACGAATTACGCCTAAAACAGCACATTGCTATTTTAAACATTAAAAAAAAAACTGGATTTAAGAGAAGCTTCACATCGTAGAGTTGATACTCTTTGGGTTCGTCATTTCATGTGAACAACTTGCCAGACTCCATACAAATAAATTGTAAAAATGAAAAATGTGTGTAAAATTTAAATGCAGTTTGGTAGGCATTCGGCTTCAAAACAACAATTGCACATTTAAGCCTAGTGTAGTATGAAGAGGAGATAGGATTGTGATGGTACAGAACATTTTCTGTAAATATGTTTAAGCAAATTCAATTAAAATTTTGTTGAAGTTTTTCACTGTCATTCCGAAAGCAAAACAGAGTAGTCTGCTTACGATACCTGCGCTCAAGTTATATTCATTTACAGGTAGTGGCAGTTGCTAAACATCAAAATATTGGGTGCACTATCTGTCAAAATCAGTGATTTGTGCAACCCTAATTTTGTGTATGTTGCTTCATACACTCTAATTTCCCATTGTTTGTGTGTGATCGTTCTTAACTATAATACACACACACACAACCAAAACTCGTTGACAGATAGTGCACTTCGTGAGTGAAAAAATTGTACTCAGCTACTTAGTAATAATGTCATGCCTGCGCTTGAATTTCGTGCTGTGTTAAAGGTGCTATCACACTATAAAGGTGTTAAAGGTGCTATCACACTATATGTGCTTGTTAAAGCAGCACAAATAGTGTGATAAGTATGAGAATAACATATGAACATCACTTTTCAAAACAGCATATATCATTTTTTTCGACTAGATCATGCTCTATTTCTTCTGACAGAAAACACAAATAAATCAGCTGTTTTTGTTGTCAGTCCAATGAAATCAATCCTAAATTAAATTGTTTTCACAACTTTATTATCTAACCAGCATTCTCATAATTTTGAGCAATTTGAACGCATACATTTTTAGGTACAACATATACAAGTGTGATATCAAAAATGATGAATCGTATGTAAATTCACAATTTTGATATACATGAAGAATTGTAAAAGTGACATTTCATAAGACAAGCACATAAGCACATATAGTGTTACAGCACATTAATGTTTCTCTAAAGCTAAGTTTTGAGCCGATCATTGCATTGCTTTCTTTCACTTACATATTTTTCGCTACCACATGAGTGACTTTGTTTTAAGTAAATTAGATGTAAGTGCAATTAATGCCACTGTTTGAAAGTGAGCTAGGAATTTAAATTTAAGTCCGATTTGAATCCAATTTGGGTCCTTGGAGGTGGGTCTGAAGCTCATAAAAACCGCATTTATTACCCGATTCCTGTGATTTTTGCAACAGTGAATTGTATTAATCCTTCTGACATCCGAACCAAATATGGTTTTTGGGTTTTGAATGATGTAGATGCTGTATAACCGATCTCCAGATTAAAAACCGAAAATAGATTTCAACGAAGTTTAAAACTGTGAGTTATTTTTGACACCCCAAAATCCTTGCCCAAATGGTCTGGATAGGACCATAATGCGACATAGCTTTAAATAGTAGATTGATTTCTTGAATAATCTTCATAACTAACTTAACTTAACGTATTTTATTTGATTTATTAGAGAGATTAAACTTGGATTGAGATTAAAAACCGTTCTGCTACGCATTGTAAAAATTCCGTCCTAAGCTTCGCACACCCCTTTTCATAGCCACCACCGAAGGATGATGGGACGATTTTGCTGAAATTTGGGACAGTGGGTTGTGTTAGGTCCTTCGACATCTTTCTTCAATTTGAGCTACCATATAGACCGATCTCTCGATTTAAGGTCTTGCACCCATAAAAACGCATTTATTGTCCGATTTTGTCGAAATTTGGGACAGTGAGTTGTGTTAGGCCCTTCGACATCCTTTTTTTAATTTGGTCCAGATCGGTCCAGATTTGGATATAGCTGCCATATGGACCGATCTCTCGATTTAAGGTTTTGGGCCCATAAAAGACGCATTTATTGTCAAATTTCGCCGAAATTTGGGACAGTGGGTTGTGTTAGGCCCTTCGACATCCTTCTTCAATTTAGCCCCGATTGGTCCAGATTTGGATATATCTGCCATATGGACAAATCTCTCGATTTAAAGGCGCATTTAAAATCCGATTTCACTGAAATTTGGCACAGTGACTTATGTTAGGCTTTTCGACATCCATGCCGTATATGGTTCAGATCGATTTAATTTTAGATATAGCTACTAATAAGACCAATATTTTGTAATACACAATCGAACAATAACTTGTTCTTATTAGTATTTGGTCCAAATCGGAACATATTTCGATATAGCTGCTATAAGGTATGCATTTTTCACCGGGATTTTGACGAAAGGTGGTTTACATATATACCCAGGGTGGTGGGTATTCAAAGTTCGGCCCAGCCGAACTTAACGCCTTTTTACTTGTTATTTTTTATTTGAACGTTGCATCGAGATTTTCTAGTTGTCTCGTATCCACGTTACTAAATTTTTTTAGCGAATTTGTTAACTACTTTCAAGTCGTCCAAAATATTGATATCAAATTTGTATTCTTTAATTTGAACCGCTTCACTTATAAAGGCCTTTAAATTGCGTCCCATATTGTACCGGTCGACCAATATGTCCCTTAACCCAAATGGGGTTATTTGGTAACCCCAAATTTAAATACGAGATTCGTATAGTACTCGAAAAACTTTTCATTTGACCCCTTTGACAGTTTCCTCAGACATTTTGGCCAAAATTTACACAGTCCATTCGTATTTTGCTTCTAAATAAATAACATTTCCTTATGATTTCTTACAGCTTTATTGCACTTTGGCTTGATTCGTTTAAGTAACATGTGCGTGGTGAAATTAATCCAAGTTCCCCCGCTATCACAAAATTTACCAACCAAAAAATAGCGCTTACGTTATAATTTTTGTTGTTGTATGGTTTTGATGGTTTGTACTATCGACACAAAATTTGAACAGGAGTTGGGAATAGTTGTAAATTATCGATTTTTATTACAAACTGAAACTGAAAATCACAAAATTCGTCACTTTTTGGTATAGTTTTGGCGGCTAGGGAGACGGTATGTGATTTGATGCGACATCTGTGGAAGGGGAAAGCTTTAACTTAGAGAAATAAATCGATTAATGCGAATTTTTCTTTAAACCAATGTCAACATCAAACGACATGTAATAAGGAGTAGAGCAAAACTTCGAAATTCAACTTGAGGATCGAGTGTTTTGCGGTGGACCAAGTGGACTATATCTCCTAAAAATTTCTAAGTATGATTCGTACTTTATCAATGCCCCTTAATTTTAATATTGTCCGATTGACCTTCATGTCTTTAAAAGGATTTTGTAGCGGCCCAGATACTTGTCCCTTAATTCGAAAATAAGATTCATAAATAATTTGAAACGTTCTTTCATTTAAATCGTGCTTTGTCTAGGTCGTTCCTCATGAGTGTTTGAAGGACAATTAGAGGACGTTTGACATTGGTTTCCTAATATGCGTCCCTAATTTCAAAGACCATAATTTTAAGTCCCATGTCATACCGTCAAGCGTCATTTCATACAACATACGATGAAGCTCAATAATAAGCACTTAATTGTAATAATAGAAAAAAAATCTTTATTATAACCTTGGTATTGGAAAAAATGCAAAAAAAAGATAGCGGGGAAATACTGTGTCGTTATTGATAGAAAAAATATTTTTGATTTTTTCTAAAGGCGTAATTTTAAAGAAATAAAAAAGTTAAAAATCATTTTGCTCGTCCGAGATTCAAACTCGGGATCTTTGTATTGTAAATCTTCTGATGTACACTCTGTTCCACATAACTACTAAAATCATTCCCATGTGTTAGAATATTTTGGTGGGGAAAGGCGCAAACATGTTTGAGTCTAAGTAGTTATTTTTTAGTAACGTTCAATTAAGATAATATGTCATTATTTTTTGACAACTTGTATGCTTAGACATAAGAACTTATTTTTGAACTATTGGTATGCTTGTGCGGAAGGACTTTCCTCCTAGGACATCGCCAATAAAAGTAATAATAGTTATTAGTTTTAGAGTGAGCATTTTCTTTCTAGTTATTTGGTAATGAGAGTTTTTGCTGGGATGATGGAGGTATACTTATCTAGTCATTCCGTTTGTAACCCCTCGAAATATTGTATTGATGTAAGACCCCATACAGTATATTTATTCTTGATCGTCTTGACATTCTGAGTCGATCTAGCTATGTCCGTCCGTCTGTCTAAATCACGATAGCGGTCGAACGCGTAAAGCAAGCCGCTTGAAATTTTCCACAGATACTTAATATTGATTGAGGTCGTTGGGGTTTGCAAATAGACCATATCGGTTCAGATTTTGATAAAGCTCTGATATGGCTCTGAAGCCCATAAGAGCTTTATTTATTACCCTATTTTGTTGAAATTTGAAATTGTAAGATGTTTCAAGCCTCCTGACGTCCGACTCAAATATGAATTAGATCAGACTATACAGATATAGCTGCCACATGTACTTAGGGTCTTAATCCCATAAAAACGGATTTCTTGCCTGATTTCGCTATTACTCTTACTTGTAAACGGGTTCTCGGGACCTGAATAAAATATGGTCGAGACTTCGGCACGGCCGAACTAAACACGTTTTTTCTTGTTAATTTTAAAATAGATGGTGCATATTGAAAAGTTCAATTTAATGTTGCAACACGATCCTAACTCAAATTTTTAACAATTATAAGCAGATCTAAATTCATAATTCAAACTCTTCAGGAAATATTTGTATTTATTTCCATTTAAACTCTTTTAAACATATATTAAAAGCCTTCCATGTTGCTATAATGATTTTTGTCATTGGACATACATATGGAGAAACTCTTAAATACTTACCCTCTCTCTTACTCTCTAATAGGAGAGACACAAGAGAATAATTATTGGTCCGGTAAACGAATAATCGTTTGCGGCTATCGGAACACTTTTACCATTAAACAGTTTTTGGCTTCACAACAAAAGAAAGGTATTTTTACCATAGAGGAAGTTGCTAAAGGGTTTACAATACACAAACTTAGTTACTTTCGATAATACTACGTGTATGGCAAACTTTTGATATATTGAAACGATACGTTACATAGTTGCAATAAAGGAAAAACATGGTAGTAAAAGTATTTTGTTTCTCGTAAAAATGTCTCAAACGTTTAACTTTTTTGTGTGTATATAAAATTTTTCAAAATATCTGAAATCTATAGGCAGCACTTCGCCTTCCGGAGCAGTTTGGCCAGGTTAAGATATTCATAAATGTCACCTGTATGTTTTAGCAATGTTTTCGCCACGATTGGAACTCAAGCATTGCCTGTTATAGAAGCACGATATAACCAATGCATCAGTGTTTCCATATTCATAAATTCAAAAGTTGTAAATAATTGTACGCCTTCCTATTTTTTAATTCTGTAAAATAATTGTTTTTGGCTAGGTTTATGACGTTTTAGTCGCAGTTTCCGACAGGCCATCTCTGTTATTAACAAATAAGAAAAAACAATTTATATTTATACCCTACACCACTACTGTGGTACAGGGTATTATAACTTAGTGCATTTGTTTGTAACACCCAAAAGGAAGAGATATTGACCCATTGATAAGTATACCGATCGACTCAGAATCACTTTCGGATTCGATTTAGCTATGTCCGTCTGTCTGTCTGTCTCTCTGTCCGTCTGTCCATGTTAATTTGTGTTCAAACTACAGGTCGCAGATTTCATCCGATCGTCTTCAAATTTGGTACAGGCATGTTTTTCGGCCTAGAGACGAAAAAATCGGATCCGATTTGCAGTAATAATTCAATAAAATTGTCATTTGTTAACCGATTCTCTCGAAATTTAGCTAGAAGGATTTTCTTATGACTTTCCACATTACTAGTGAATTTCATAGAAATCGGTTCAGATTTATATTTATATATATATATATATATATATATATATATATATATATATATATATATATATATATATATATATATATATATATATATATATATATATATATATATATATATATATATATATATATATATATATATATATATATATATATATATATATATATATATATATATATATATATATATATATATATATATATATATATATATATATATATATATATATATATATATATATATATATATATGATCAATCTTCCCAAAACTTGGTACAATGCTTTCGTTGGCGAATTCCTCATTGCCTGCAAAGTATGCTCGAAATCGATTCAAAGTTAGATATAGCTCCCATATATATGTTCATCCGATTTGCAGTAATATTGCAATAAAATGCTCATTTGTTAACCGATTCTCTCGAAATTTGAAAGGATTTTCTCTAGACTCTCGACATTACTTGTGAATATTATGGACATCGGTTCAAAATTTTGGTATAGCACATATATATATATATATATATATATATATATATATATATATATATATATATATATATCGCCCGATTTTAACCTCTAGAGTCACAGCAAGCGCATTTATTGACCCACCTTGCCAAAATTTTGCAAACCGCTATCCTATATATCGCCCGATTTTAACCTCTAGAGTCATCGGTTAACCTCTGGACATCGGTTCAAAATTTTGGTATAGCACATATATATATATATATATATATATATATATCGCCCGATTTTAACCTCTAGAGTCACAGCAAGCGCATTTATTATATATATATATATATATATATATATATATATATATATATATATATATATATATATATATATATATATATATATATATATATATATATATATATATATATATATATATATATATATATATATATATATCGCCCGATTTTAACCTCTAGAGTCACAGCAAGCGCATTTATTGACCCACCTTGCCAAAATTTTCCAAAACGCTATCCTATATATCGCCCGATTTTAACCTCTAGAGTCACTGCAAGCGCATTTATTGACCCACCTTGCCAAAATTTTGCAAAACGCTATCCTCGACGATAAAGTGGCTATCTGAGAAGTTTGCTCGACATCGGTTCACATTTAGGTATAGCTACCATATATATGTTCGTCCGAGTAGGCACCGCCCGGCATTTGCCATTCCTTACTGGTTTTTACTTTGGTTTGATGTCCATGCGGCAAAGGGTTTGCTTGTTTTTAAGGGTCAATTTGGTATGTTATGTAACATGCGCTGCTTCATGGTGTAAAATCAACCAACATCAGAGAGCAAACTTCTTCATTTCAGCCATTCGAATAATCAGTCACACAAATCTTTTTCTTTGTGACACTTGATTGTGCACTTGTTTCAAAGCCGAACTTTCCCAGAACATGCGATGGATAAATATGAATGTAAGATGGCATCATCATGGAAAAATCCTTGCAGTAAGCAGCGCTCGCTTAGCTCGATGGTATGAATGCCTCTGGCATAATGAAAGTTTTTCTTTCCGCCGCAAAGTACTAGAACAATAATGCCACAAAATGCGTTTCTGGATAGCCAGCATCCTTCTTTCAGTTGGGATGAAACTATTGCCACTGCAATGGGGCATTATCTGCCATTTTATCTCATCACACTCGGCAACTTTGAAATGGCGAATAAAACCAAAATAAAACTTAAGCATGCGGTTTTTTTCTTTTTCTTCAACCAAACAAGTCCGAACTTACAGACGTTCATGTGTTCATACCCATGCAAAAAACCCGGAGAGTAGAAGTTTCATCGAACAGGTCACGTATGCTGAGGCGTTTTCCAGTCTGGGCCTTGTTTGAGACATTTGGGCATTAATTGAAGCTCAAGGTGCATAAGCATTAAGACCTCTTGTGTAATAAGGACCATTGAATTACTTTTGAAATCCTTGCCATGAAATATATTTGGAATTCTATTCAAACCATTAACTCAGAATGTGTAGAAAATTGCCTTCAAATAAAACTGTGTTAGAATTTTAGCTCGTCTTAAGAGAGTGCGCCAAGTTCGAAGTTCCTTGCATAATGGATGAATGAAAATAATTAAATAATATTTTTCTCGTTATATTTAGTCGCCTTTTTTGGGAAAAACTGGCTTGCCAAAAGTCAGCAATTTTACAAATGCAATTAAACTCTTATAAATTTTATTTTTTCTTTTTTTGCAGTAAAAAACCTTTTATAAAATTGTAAAAAATTACAATAAATTTAAAAACTCTAGTTAATTTAAACAAGTAAAATGGGCTGACTTCTGCCGGACCGAATCTTGTGTATAAAAAAGATTCATTGCACATACATACATATCTCATGTTGTAGTTATGATATCAATGTACCTTAGAACATTTGTTTAGAATTCTAAACAAACAAAAATTGGACCCACAAAGAACCGACAATTACACAAGGACACCTCATTTTAATATCCATTCTAAAATTTAATTTTCCAAAATTATCTATTTGGAAACTCAACGCAAAAAAACTTGTAATGAAAGGCTTACATAAATTACTGAGCGTTTCGACATACAAGTCGATCTAGCTAGACGAAACCAAGAAAGAGCCGTGTTATTGGACTACAGCTACTTCCTATTCCCAAATAAACCGACCTCCCAATTTGACATCTTGAACTGTTTGAAGCATTTTTATCTAATGTGCCTGGAAATGTGCATGGGCAAGCAGAGCAAAACAGCCTTTGGATAGCGCTTTCATATAAATCGATCTCCCAATTTCACATTTTGAGCTCTTAATAGGCCAATTGCCAATTTTATTTTCATTATTAAACCACGGATACAACGTAACAAGACTCATGAAAGTAATTTCTTGCTATTCCTTAATGTAATGATCGTGGGAACAAATGGCAATCCCAATGTCAATGGAACTTCCTTTGGGGGCCCTTAGGACTGCAATTTTGCCCAATGATAAACTGTGTGCAATGTTTCCTTTTCCGGATGTAATTTCCGTGTTTCCGCATCTGTTTACGCGCACACACACTCAAATCGTGGACGAAATGCTTACAAGCACTTCATCCATTTTTCTCGGGGCCATCGCTTGGACAACGTCGAAAGTGTGACCATATTTTTCTGGTACAGCCAATAAAATCTTGTTTGCAAACTTTTAGTCGGTCTTGCTTCTCAAATATAGGGTGGAGGTAATGTGGCTCTGTATTGTAAAACAACAATGTCCCAACTTCCTAGCAAGTGAATACTTTCGCATGCCTTTTGCTTTTGTGGGAGCTCTTTCATCACTTGCGTCTGGAACATTGCCCCATAGTCATAAGTACACAGTCATTCATAAAAAAGATTGGAAAGAAATGTTGCTGCATACTTTAGGAGCAAAATGAAAATTAGTTTCTCCCTTAACAATTGTGGCCAAAATATTAAGTACAATCATCCGCACAAGAAGCCCATGTACGATTCAGAGACTGCACAAATCAAATAATTTTTCAAAAATTCTTACAAGTAAACCAAGTTTAGTTAAGTGTATGAAATATGAACTGTTAAAACTATTTGCGGACTATAAGCGGCATAAGATTAAATCAACTGTAGTTAAATATTCCCCGATATGGCTTACTTGCAATTCCCAACTACTTCAGAATTATTTGTGCAACACTTTAAAAGGATAACTTTATAGGTCCATTGTGATTTCGATAGATGTACAGACATGGATATTTCGCTGAGACAAATAAAAGTTAATACTATAGCATTTTGAGGACGCTGCAAACAGAGTTATAAATACGAAGAATTAAATATCCATTAGATGTGTCCTCATTTAATTAAAGTTCTGAAAATATGCTAACCGAACTATGTTTGGAGTATGTTTGTGGTATTTAGAGAATTACGAGTACTCTTGTGGTCCTATTCAAATTGGTTGCACTGTATCACAATCTTAAGTCTGTTTTCAGTTCAAATGATATTCATTCATTGTGCCAATTCTCACTAGAGGCTGTTGGTGTATCAATAGTCGTGCCACATCACTACTTAGTCTGTGAAAATTGTCATTCGGCAAATTCCATTGGCATACACAGAATTCATATTTTGCACTGTTCAAAGGGGGAACAAATTATTGTCAACGAACATCTACAAAAGTTTACGAATCAATCGACATACTCGATTTAAAATGAAGCTAATACGTACGCCAAGAAAAGTAAGTGCCGATATGCAAAAACAAAAGGTTAGCTTTTCAAGAAAAATGCGTGAAGCGTAATAGCTCGAACCGTAAAAGAATATTCCAAAATTTTGTATATGTCAATTCCTCGAAAATGTACCCCATTTTAAATATGAATTTCTTAATAATCTATATTGAATGCATTCGTATTAGTGGCCCCGAGAATTGATTATCAACTGCAATATTAAATTCAATATTTTTAAAACTAGTCAAAAATGTTATCCACTTCGGCTGAACATGCCTAATTGACATCATTGTACAACCTTTCAACGATTAAATTGGGAGAATTTAAACCACAAAAGACGAACAAAAAGAGACAATTTAGTTTCGAGTAATGTCATATTGACAAAAGATGTTTTATACTTATTTCAGATTTGATGAACAAAGCAATAAAATTAAACCTTGCAACAATATATCATCGCTGGAAAGTTTTCATCAATAACAATATATTGCGAGCACGAACTCCGCGGCTGGTCACAGGCTTGAAAATAGTGATTACACTTGTTAATGTGCCTACCACTGAAATATATTCTTGATCGTCTTGGAAATCACGGTAGCGGTCGAACGCGTAAAGCTAGTCACTTAAAGTTTTGAACAGATACTTCTCAGTGATGTAGGTGGAATTGCAAATTGGACTACATCGGTTCAGGTTTAG
Organism: Stomoxys calcitrans; assembly: GCF_963082655.1. Classification (NCBI taxonomy): domain Eukaryota; kingdom Metazoa; phylum Arthropoda; class Insecta; order Diptera; family Muscidae; genus Stomoxys; species Stomoxys calcitrans. The sequence goes on along the minus strand of NC_081553.1, from coordinate 238,595,401 downwards.
ATAAAGCTCCCATATTAAGTGTTATTCGGGATTTCAGCTAGTTTTTCTTTATTTATAAAATAATTTAACATCATGCTTATGTATATTCTATTAAATTTAAAAATAAATTATGCTTATTGAAAAGGATTCCAAATTCAACTTAATGTTGAAACATAATTAAAACTCAACATTTCACAAATTATAAGCATATCTCAGTTGGAAACTCAAACTGTTTCCGAGTTTATTTGGATGTATTTGTTATGTTGTAATACACAATTATATGAAAAGCCTTCTGTTTGAGCACAACTCCTTTATGGTTTTGTATTATGATGTGATGTATTCGTTAAACTATAAAAAAGAACAAAAAATTGATGATGGGACCTTCTATTTTCGCATATTTGAATACCTACTTTGGGATGGATATTTTTTATCGCGTAAATGTATACACTTTAGAAATGTTTGTTGTGCTTCTTTGTACCTGGCAGCTATTTGTGTGTTACTCTAATGATTTTTGTCATAGGACATACCAGAGTTTTTGGAAAATTAAAAAATTTTAGCTTTCCGAGTTTACCATCCACACTCGACCAAGCTGTTCAATATACCTTTGCTCAGTTAAAACAAAAAAGAAAAAAATGCCTGTGAGAATGTGTCTATTCCAATGATGAGTACACAATTGCAATTCTTTGCAAGTACAAAGTTATGTAAAATGGAGTGAGTATTTTTGCCAACCACTGATCTATACGCTCAAATACTCACTCTTTCTCTCTATTAGTTATTCCACGATAGCTTACATGACACCAAGACTCCTACACCTTGAAAAATTAGATTGCTGATATAAGCAAACACTGTCTGCTGACATTAAATTAAAATTTTTTAATAAATCCATTCAAAATTTTTCAACTTTCTAACAACTATTGAGGCATTTGCTATATACTAATACAACAATTTGCCAATTTTAGGCGTAAGCTTTTTGTTCAAAAGCATAAATATATTAGTAGTAGTTTTTAAGTTTTTTAAAATTCGATAACAGCAGAAAATGTTTGCTGTTTTAGCAAAAAAAATACTGCTGTCCCATTTTCAGCAGACTTTCTGTTGTAATAGCAAATATTTTTGCTGTTTCTACTAACAAATTCTCTGAGTGTGGCTTGTGTCACATATTCTACACCGCAATCGCCAATATAAATTCTTGGGAAATCTTCAAGCCTCATAGCCAGTCTGGATATCACTAGGCACTTAGTCTTAGTGGGGTTCTACTGAAGGCCATTTACTCTGACCCATTGTTTCACAAGACGCAGGTTTTCATTTAGGTCCCTAATGCAAGAAGTTAAACCATTTAAATTGCTCAAAGAGCAAAGTTGGACATCATCTGCATAAACACATGTATCAAAACCTCTTGACATATTGACGAAATCGTTTACATACAGGGAAAAAAGCAAAGCGCGAACATGCCAAGAGAAGCCGCCATTTACGGAAGTAGATTGTATCCTTTCGACCAGGTATGATTCCATAAGTTACTTAATTCTTAAACTTCCAAATAAAAATATCATGGCATACTGTGTCAATCCCCTTTGAATGATGGAAAAAAAAGAAAAAATGTGTGCAATAAAAAGAATGATGTTTGGAGCAAGAAGCTTTAAAAACCGTGGGTGTACGTTATCTAATACAGAAGATGAAGATTGTACACTATTCACTGCCTACATGACCTCATACTGTATAATTTCTTCAAGTTCGAATGATTCGCCTCCGTAAATATGTACAGTATTGCCGTAGGGATCGAGATATTGACTGACGCTGGAATCCAAGACGTTAATGTTAGTAAATTGATGATTAAGCTCATCGGGGTCACCAAATGATGCGGCAGTAACCCTGTCGTTGCCAAGTCCAATTCTTTTCATCTCATGCCACCGTTGTTTGGAACTCAAAGCAGAGCTGAGTTTCTCGTTGAAGATGTCTTCTTTCAACTTTCTTTAAGAATGCGCAACTTGCCTCCTCAAATAACGGTATGCTTCCTTAAGTCGATAAGTTTTAAAACGCTTCTAATATCTGTAAGCATAGTGCCCTTGTGTCATCAGGTTCACAATCTGACCGTCGATCCATGGATGGCCATGGGGTCTTTTGGTCTTTAGAGGCACATGACTGTCAAATAATTCTACAATTTTGCGCTCAAGATGATCTGTTTTCCTATCTACTCCATCAATGTAGTATATCTCGTCCCATGATACTCTGTCAACATCAGTACTTAGTGCATACTCTTTTCCGAATAGCATAAGGCAAAATTATACTCATGAAAAATTATATCATGCCTATAGAACAATGCCGTGGATAGCTGATCATAACGCAGACTCTAACCAGAAACAATTTCAACTGTGTATTTCTCCGAGTAAAGTGCTTAGGAATTTAACATTCATTAAAAAAACTTTCGGCCTTTAAACTAAACGCTAGAGTGAAGGATCTATTGAGCTTCCATTAAGGATAGAAGTTTTTTAATATCCAAATTAAAATGAAGGTCGTTATCTTTGTTCAAATCTTCAAATATTTCATTTAGTTCAGAGAATTTTGGGCAAATATTAGATGACTTCCATTGTAGACAAAGTTAAGTTTCGTACGAAGCAGCTTTACTGTGCCACTAATGCCTTTGGCAGAAAACACGCACAGGCAGCGAGGGGAGAGTCTGCCTTTTCAAAGAAACATCCGTTTGTGCGAAACAAGAAGGCACAATTGAAATTATGTACGCATTCGCTCAAAGCCGCCGAAAGGAAAAAGTTTAATTTGAATTATTTTGCAAGAACTAAATTATGTTCACAATTTTGCGACGTCGACGACGCCTGGAGTCGTGGATCCATTTGGGGACCGTAAAAATGGTTTTTGCTTTTTTGGATCCTTTTTTGTTATGCGGTAGCATTATTTCTTCCTTTTATGCTTCTATTCCTGGAAGCGACAATGGGCGATGTCGTACGGCGGATACGAATGTGAAAACTTACGACAACTGTAAGACGATGGATGTGAGCAAAGAATGAATGAATGAATCTTAACCACGGAGTATGGGGCGCACATCCCGCCCCACTCATCTGCAGCAAGGGGAACGTTGAAGAATCGCTGCTGTTAATAATGGTGCCTTCGTCGCGTTCCATGTTGGCGATGCAGCAGCAACAGCTGTCAGCCGAAATTGAGTTTTCGTGTAATTTTGTCAAGTGTCGTTGGCATGCATGTGTGGATGTGAATGAATGTAGCCGCGTCGGCGAGATATGGAAATGGAAGTGGAAGCTGGGGCTAAAGTGGATTATAAACAGCTGTTTTTAATTGCTTTAGTTAAATTGTAGCTTTGTGCAGAGCCACTCTTCTCCGTGGCTGCACCCAAAACGAAAGCGGCGTTACCTAAGAATCACTGTCGTCTGTTTCTTGCAATGCGTTTCATTGTGTATGTGTGTGTGTGGTACTATAATAGAGTTTTCCCCCAAATAAACACACACATACTCACAAAACTACTACAACGCCCTTGCCAGGATGCCAGGCAGCATCGTTTTCCGCATGGAGTTGAGTTGCGTGGAAACCCCCCTCCCATAACATGATTTGTTTTCATTTCCTTGTATCAATCTGCTACATTGCCTCTGGCCCGCAATGTTTCTTTGGCTTTCCCAGCGCAACTTCCACTTGAAGGCTGTCTGTCACACCAGTCAAATTGTGGCTTCCAAAGGATTTTATGATATTTCTTGCAATTGTCTCTCCGCATAATAAAATTATGCCCACCCACCATTCACTGATTTACGTACATAAACACACTTCAACTTCAATCCATCCGTCCAAGCGCAACTCGTAATGAGCAAGAAATTTGTGGAATGGTGACAAAGAGAGTCAAGGAAGCCGTTAGTGGAAGGCCAAGGCTGCCAAGGGGAAATCTAACATCTTCGCAAATGAATTAAGTCGTCAAAAGAGTGTACCTAAAAAAGATTGCCCAAAATATGTTTATGGTTAAACTTGCGCCTAACTGAAACCCATCAAAGTTTGAATGATGGACATTTAATTCTCTTGGCTGCCAGTCAGCTTAACCCGGATACAGCGAGCGAGCCGACATGATATTTTGTTGCCGCTGAAGAAACTAAAGCCTTTGTGTTAATAGCAAAGCTACAAGAAAATTGAGACATATCTTCCTGGGTCAACTTATTTGCATCCTTCCTTGATATTACAAGACGTCTAAGTGCAAGAAGCTGGAAGCGCGTCAACATTAGGGTAGTCCCTAACCCCAAGTCTCTTATTTAAAATCGTTAGAAAATTTTGGAAAAATATAAAAAAAAAATTGTACGCTATAAAAAAAGGCGCGTACTTTTCCAGTAAAAATTTGCAGGAGATTAATAACAGCCTTTGCTACCTTTAGTAATTTATTTGAATTTAACAGCTGGTTTTCATAAAACAACTGTTCGATGCTGCAAATTGCCGCTTAGAAAAAACCTCCAGTAGATGTTTCAATTACCAATTGATTGATCTCATGCACTCTCCCGCCTTCTTCAGCTAGCAAATAAAGTACGCGAACGACTTCCAGTAACAATATGTGCACATTTTCAATAATTTGGAGTACGCGAACACGCTATGTTCATACGAGTATGTGCACCAAAGTATTTTAAATTACATCATCCACATTTTTGTAAATTTTTCCCATAAACATTCCCTTAAGAAACAGGAGCAAACTTCTCCGATTCAAGTTTAAGCTCACAAATGTCGCCATCATTAGGTGGGGATAACCACCGCTGAAAATATTTTCTGTGTCTTCGCTAGGATTCGAACCCAGGCGTTGAAGGTCATAGGCGGACATACTAACGTATGCGCTACGATGGCCTCCATTACATCACCCGCGTGAGATTAAGTTATATGCACTGTTGCTGACATATTTTAACATTAGATGGTCCACCTCCTCACTTAGGTTTATCAACAATTATTCTCGTTTCTGCCCTACATTTTATTTCGATTTTTATTTTCCTCACAACAAATGTTTGCATATCACAGTGGGATCTCATTTCTCCCTTTCGTTAGTTTAAGTCGGCGATACGAGTTAACTGTTGGAACCACACAGACTAAAATCTTGTAACATAAACTGAAACTCCCCCAACGTTCACGACTCACGCAAACGAAAAAAAACACCATTATCTGCACCAAGGAGTATGCATCAGCTCGTCTGCGCGGTTTTGCTGGAAGAACGCATAATCGATGATTGAAACCTCTGCATACTATGTCCCGTGCACAAGAAAGGAGACAAGACGGAATGTGCCAACTACATTGCGTGCAATAAATATTAAAATCTAAAGTCAATAAGATAATTAGGCCCTATCAATACGGCCTTAGACCTGGTAAATCCACCATAGTCGCACTGCGCCAAATCTTGGAAAAGACCCAAGAAAGGTTCGAATCATGGCGAGAACATCAGAACAATTTTCCGAAGGTGGTTATCCCCTCCTAACGTTGAAAACACTAGCACTTTACCATGTAAAAACTCTCTCCAAAGAGGTGTCGCACTGCCGCACGGACTCGACTATGAAATGGAGGCCCTTATTATTGAGCTTAAATCCCAAGTGGTGAAAGATATCTCGAAGCTTGGTGTCAGAGATTGCAGAAGGTGCGCAGAAGATTGAAGCGCTTGCATAGCTATTCTATGTTCGGATAATGAAATTAAGTAAGTAAGGCAAAATCGATAAGAGATATATATTCGAACATCGTTTATAGCAATGTAGGGGAGTACTTTTAACCGAATTGATCCTTTTGGATTTTTTTTTATGTATACACTTTCTTGTTTTAACAACAACATTACAGTTTTTACAATTTTCACAAATCTCTGTATATATAGTGTACTCAAAATTGCACATCCTCGGGCAGATTAGGGGAGCTAAAACTTATCTTGGTCGTAATCTACACACTATCACCAAAATTTTGAGCAAAAATTTTAAGAGTTTATTTAATAATTCGTTGGAAAATATAAGTAGAACTCGAATGGAACTGGTCAATATGTTGGACCCAACTTTCGATGACTCGACCACAAATTTCTGCCGAAATGGTCGCTATTTCGCGTTCAATGTTAGCTTTAAGCTTCTTCCAATGTCGTCGGCTTGTTGGCGCAGGCCAATGACATGACGTAACCTCAAATAAAATAGTCTAGAGCCGTCAAATCGCACGAATGGTAGCGATGTCCATTAACGGAAACGTGATGCTTGGTATCGTCGACGAAAGCGTATTTCCCAATGAAGCCGCCGGCATGCAAACCGCACCAAACAGCTATTTTCTGGGATGAAGTGTTGATACGTGAAGCACATGTGGATTTTCACCTGATGCATATTTTTTGATTATTGACGAACCCATTAAGACAAAAATGAGCTTCGTTACTGCAGATGATTTTGTTCTGAAAGTTACCGGTAACCAACTCCGAATTTAGCTTTACTGTTATGACTTCCTTTTTATAGCCGAACGGCGTGCAGCAGTGCGACACCTTTTTGGGGAAAAGGTTTTACGTACCAAAGTACGTCACAGATGTTGCTAACATTAGGAGGGGTAACCAATGCCGAAAAATTTTTTCTGATGTTCTCGCCAGGATTCGAACCCAGGTATTCTGCGTAATAGGCGGACAGACTGACCTCTGCGCTACAGTGATTTTTATGCAATTTTGGGGCTACAGCCAATTTTTTTCGAATATGAAAAGAGCAACAAATGATTATTGCTTTTGAAACGAATTTACTACGTTTTAAGTTTCAAGTATTTCTTTTAGCAATTATTCCGTCGATTGAGACTCTCTTTGGGAAAATTAAAATAATATCTTGATACAAGAATTCTAGTAGATATACAACTGTTTTATTGCAGCATTGAAATGAGAGGTGTTGCAAGGCATTCATTTATTATGATCTCATTCTATTCACTACTTAGGCTCCTTTGCAATTATTAGCGTTTGATTTAAGAACTACACTTTTTTTGTCTTTACGAATTCCAAAATGTAATGTTCCCATCACATTCCTTTCTTACTTTTTATATTCCCAACCTAAATCATGTGGGCTTTCAGCCCTTTACCCATTCAATGTGAAGCCCTGCCACCACCGCCATAGTCGTAATGAGATATACGCACACTGGAGATATTAGGCAAACCCCTAACCAATATTCACCACAAGATTGTGCCAAGGAGGAGGAATTCATTTGAATTTGAATTTCTTGAGATGTGCACTGACAGCTTCGACAGATTTAAGTTTTTCCAAAAATCCGCTTTGCTTCAGAAACCAGGCTGTTCATGTTATGCATACAATCGTAAGTCACTGCCATCCATTTATGGCATTCGACATCGGCATATGTACATGTGTATGTACTTGTGTGTATGTCCATTCGTCTGTCTGCATAATAAAAGGCATATACACATGAATGCTCAAACCTAGTCCTCCAACACCAGCGGCCGTAAGAACCACCAAAGCCATCGGCAATACGCTTACACAACGGTACCGTAGTAGGCAGACCGAAATGACCTCAACGGAGATGCTGGCACTAGTCTTTGGCCGAGGAACATAAAAACAATGGACATTAAGCACAATTGTCAGGGAGCTTTGAGCGCCACAAACATTGCTGACTGGCAACTGCTTAGACTTGCGTAATAATAAATCCAGTGATAGGCAGGATTTGAATGAGGAAGAGTTTCGGTGCAAATTGCCTTCAATGCAAATAATGATGATTGGTTAACTATCGGCCGCAAGTCCATGGTTTGTCCAGTTTCTGTCCATCAGGCGCGTCCAGCAAATGCAAAGGCATTTGAGTTCTCCTCCACATGTGGCATACGGAGAGGGCATAGTGATCAATCGCATCTCACGGTCTCAAATGCGTGTGGGCCACATAAACAAGTTGAAATGCACTGAGTTCGTCCGTGACAATATTGGACCATATTCGGCATAGATGCTGACGGACAGACACACCGATATCGTTAGGTCATCGTAGAATATAAATTTATAAAAATTGCGAACTACACTGACTCATTTATTTAACAGTGATTTTTTTGCAAAGGGTTTTCCAACTTCGGGTTTCAATTCTAAATTGGCATATCACAATTTTCCATCAAACCCAAACACATTTTTCACAACTTTCAAATCGTCAAGCATTGACCTTCTCACATGAACATGGCCCAGACAGTCAGACGGACATGGCAAGATCGAAATGTAAAGTGATTCTTAGTCGATACACATACAAAATTCTTATCTCGTAACTAATGCTCGTTCATGTGCAAACGACTTTAAATTCGTTCACGACAGCCATAGCGCATCATCGCGCTCTCATCCCTAACCCGGATCGAAAAACTGGTCAACTAACTGCAACAGATGACCTTTCCCCGACTCCAGTATTGTCTACGGACAGTTTTTGATTATTCATTTGTCATTGTGACGTGCCACTGCTGTGGTTGCCATTGTGGCATCAGGTGGACCACCAAAAAAGTTTTTTTTTTTTTGTGTTTTCCTCTCCGAATGTTTTACCTTCGAAACTGTCAATGTGTCATTCAAATCAATTTCACAATTGATGTGGATGTCTATCAGCATCCATACCTTTCTTATCATTTACATACAAATTCTGCACCACACCAAAGATAAATCAAGAAAAGCCATAGCCAAAGTTAAAATCCCGGAAACTTTTTGAATATCCTTAGTAATCCTTGATGTTACATAGTTTAAGAGTTAACAAGGCCAATGATTTGCTTTTAATGATTGTTGTAAAAGAATATAAAGGCAAACGAAGTGTCACAAGTAGTAAGGAATAATGGATACATTGTTAGATCACCACTGACCCACTCTGACCAAAGCTGAAGAGTTCAGTTACTCCAGTTAGGAGGGAACCTCGAACAACAATAGATTCCTCTAGTCTTGCTTGCATGGACACTTCAAAATTGCGATTGTTTTACAGCACCTCTTTTTTTGGTTTTTATAAAACTCCTCACTAAATATTAATTAAATGTTAATACTCCAATTACTACAAACTTGAAAGAGTCTGGGAATCAAGTAACGCAAGCCAATGCTCTTTAATTTTCTACAGACAGACTATGCTCCAAAAAGGCGAATATATGGTAAGAATGAAGAAGATAACGTTAGATTTAGTTGTCTTTGTTATCGGATGTCGGTTCAGGGTGCCATATTTAAAGTGGTTTTTAGGACTTATATTTGAGTATGGTGCATAAAGCCTATTCCTGCAAATTTGCCCATGAACATTCCATTAAGGAACAGGGGCAAACTTCTCACATATAAATGAGAGCTATCCGATTCAAGTCTAAGCTCAACGGCAAGGGACTTGCTTTCTATAGCCGAGTCGAACGGCGTGTCGCAGTGCGATACCTCTTTGGGGAGAAGTTTTTATATGGTTGCCATACAATGTTTATACCCACCACCGAAGGATGGGGGTATATTCATTTTGTCATTCCGTCTGCAACACATCGAAATATCCATTTCCGCCGAACCTATAAAGTATATATATTCTTGATCAGCGTAAGACGATCTAGCCATGTCCGTCCGTCTGTCTATTGAAATCACGCTACAGTCTTTTAAAATAGAGATATTGAGCTGAAATTTTGCACAGATTCGTTTTTTTATAAGCAGGGTAAGTTCGAAGATGGGCTATATCGGACTATATCTTCATATAGCCCCCATATAGACCGATCCGCCGATTTAGGGTCTTAGGCCCCTTAAAGCCACATTTATTATCCGATTTTGCTGAAATTTGGGACAGTGAGTTGTATTAGGCCCTTCGACATCCTTCTTCAATTTGGAATTTTTCATCGGATTTTGACAAAATGTGGTTTAACGCCTTTTTACTTGTTTCAAATGACATAGTTTTCACAAATGTCGACAGCATTAGGAGGGTATAACCACCGCTTAAAATTTTTCTAATATTGTCGCCAGGATTCGAACCCATGCGTTCAGCGTCATTGGCGGGCATGCCAAACTCTGAGCTACTGTGGCTTCCTGGCCTATTCCTAGTGTCGTTAACTGAGGTTATAAAACCAACGCTGTTCATCAAAATAACACCAAAATGGCATAATTTTACTTATTTCACCATAATTACATAGCCAAGACGAGTAAGATCAGATGGTTAGAAAGATACTCTAATATCAAAAGATTACTTAAATTGTCGACCCTTCTATGAAAAACTAAATGAATAAAAAAAATCTGTCTTTTTACACATTGTCATAAATAATCACCTCTTTACCTAGGCCTAACTTCACCTGTTAGCGAACCAACTTATTTCTATTATGTGGTATGTTAGGCACTCTTACCTAAGTAGAAGTCTTTTACAGACTCACTTAGACAATTTCCATTCCATTGTGATACCAAAGTCCATGGTGATACCAAAGTAGCGTCGGACCAAGGCTCCTGGCGGGAATCGAACTGACCACGACCACTGCACTGGTAATCCAAGCTCGCTACCAACTCGGCTACCGGGGCGCCCTGTGGTATATTATATTGGCATTGATTGCTTCGAGCTTTTGCATTTACCAGTCGCACACGAAACACCCAGATAAAAAAGTCAATGGCATACATTTTGTACCCCACACCACTACTGGGGAGCAGTTTACTATATCTGTGTGCATTTGTTTGCAACGCAAAGAAGGATATGAGCTAGATCCATTGTTAATTATCGATCGAGCCGATCGGCTAAGAATCACTTCCTGATTCGAAATGTCCATGTATTCTTGTGATCAAAGTACAGATCGCACTTGTTGCCGGTTAGTGTAAAATTTTTTGGAAAATTTCCCTTTTTGGTTAATTGCTATTGGTATGGAAAAATCGGTATAGATTTAGTTATAGCCCCCATATATTGGGTTGCCCAAAAAGTAGTTGCGGATTTTATAAAAAGAAAGTAAATGCATTTTTAAAAAAACTTAGAATGAACTTTAATCAAATATACTTTTTTTACACTTTTTTTCTAAAGCAAGCTAAAAGTAACAGCTGATGACTGACAGAAGAAAGAATGCTATTACAGAGTCACAAGCTGTGAAAAAATTTGTCAACGCCGACTATATGAAAAATCCGCATTTACTTTTTGGGCAACCCAATATATCTTTCATGCGGATGCCCTATTATGGCTATAGTTGACACAATTCGATCTTTACAAAATGTTGCACAAGCTGTTATGTGTTTGATATGTGCAAAATTTCATAAAAATCTGTTTATATTAAGATAAAGTTGCCATCGAAAAAAACGTTCATGCGATATCAGCTATTTTGGTCTACAGTTGCCACAATTTTGCTGAGATCTCTACAAAATTTTACACAAGTTGTTTCATTTGATGCTACATAATGACAGCATGTGTGCAAAATTTCATAAAAAATAGGTTACCATTTAGATATAGCTGACACAAAAGTTTTTCAACTGATATGATCCATTAGGGATAATATAAAATAAATAAATAATAAATTCGGCTCCACCCTAGTTTTGCCTTTTTTACCTGTTTAACCATAACATTGAAGGAATTACAAATGGATCAAATAGTGAACGCCATATATGGGGAAGCTTTTTGAAGAATCGTTTTATTTGTAATGATCAGCCGACCATTTGCCTTAAGTCGGAATAGCTTTTGACTTCACAGATCAGACAAATTATTCAATGCTTAAGTATCCGGTCTCAAGTGCAGTCTTGTGCTGTGATCAACACAAACTACACATAATTCAAGGTATGGCTGGCAATCGGTCGCCGACAATATCGTATTGACCGGTACGGTACACAACCACAACCTTGTGCACGCGTTGCTAATTAAGTTTATTAAAAGACACAATTGCCGCCAACTTTGTGAAGTAGTCTTGACGCCTTAAGTGGCTATTATCTAGTCTGAGAACGGCGCTAAATGGTTAAAGCCGTTTAAATTGTGCGAAAACACCCCACGAACATGCACACAGGTAATTGCTCTTAAAATTTATTGATTGGAAAATTATAATTTTCGTTTGTCCGTGGATAATTTGAAAATGGTTTTTTCAAACGTTAAATCCATTTTTTTTTTTGCATGAAGTGCTTGGGAAGAATTATGTATTTATAAAGAGTTGAAGCATATATACGGCATTCAGGTACTTCAACTCATTTATGCTCTCTCATTTGAAGCCCATATTGTAATACAATAATTGGTCTATATATCCATTTGGCAAACTTTGGGAGTGGGACGGCACCCCAAAACAAATTTGGATATCAATTTTTTGCTTTTTGGTTATTATAAGTGGGTACATCTTTACGGACAGTAAAATGCCCATAAGAGCAATAACAACCAGGACGATAATGCAAATTTTGCCCATGAGCATTCCACTAAGCAACAGGGGCAAACTTCTCACATACCAATGAGTGCAGTCCGATTCAAGTTTAAGCTCAATGATAAGGGACCTCCTTTTTATAGCCGAGTCCGAAAGGCGTGCCGCAGTGCGACACCTCTTTGGCGAAAAGTTTTACATGGCAAAGTACCTCACAAATGTTGCCAGCATTAGGAGGGAAAACCACCGCTGAAAATTTTTTCTGATGGTCTCGGCAGGAGGCGTTTAGGCGTTTAGCGTCATAGGCGGACTTGCTAACCTCTGCGCTCCGGTGGTTATTATAAGTGGGTACATCTTTACGGACAGTAAAATGCCCATAAGAGCAATAACAACCAGGACGGTAAGGTCACGAATCATCTTGGGGTGTAAGAAGAAGATCAACGCTTTCTCTGAGGATGGCACAATCCTCATCGTTTGGGTGCCGGGCCATAACGGAGTAAGGGGGAATAAAAGGGCAGTGGATTTGGTGGTGAAGGCCAGAGGACTGCCGTCAATAAACTTGGTTAACCCAAAGCCTTCGGATCGACGCAGTCCGGGTTTAGGTGACGAACGCGCATGTAACACTGTGGAACAGCAAAACAGTCTGTAGGACAGCGAAAATCCTATGGGGTGATCCGTATGGTAAGAGGACGAGGCTAATCCTGGAAGGAAGTAAGAAGGTGGTCAGTATAGCTTTTGGCATCATAATGGGACACATAGGACTTCGAGCTCACTTGTGGGAAGATGATAAGGCGTTGAAGTATTTCCTATGTCATTGCCCGGCTTTCGGGGCAAAAAACACCGCCACTTAGATGGGGACACAATACCAGATATAAACCAACCTATGGGAGGGGTACTGAAAACAATTAATGATTTTGTAAGTAGCGCGAAACTCCTAACTTAAAATTTTCTTTTCCGTGGTGGCATTTTAGAGCGCACAACAAGCCTATTACTTACTGGCTTAGGTGTATGTCACAGTGGCATGGCGCGGATTAATATCCGCACCCTCTTTTCAACCTAACCTAACCTAGTATAAGTGGGCAAATATGATTTTGCTTGAAACTTGGAGATGGATTGGGCTTCTCTGAGTTCTAGCTTTTGACTCACGGTCCTGCAGGCGGAGATCCCGGCGATCACGGAATGTGTGAAGTGGTGTGGTGCTAACTAAAGGACGTCTAGTGTGAACATCTTTACCGACAGTTAAATTGCCATAAGGGCTATAACAACCAGGACAGTAAGGTCACGAACAGTCTTGCAGTGTAAGAAGGAGATTAACGCCTTCTCTGAGGATGGCAAAATCCGCATCGTTTTGGTGCCGGGCCATAACGGAGCAAGGGAAAATGAAAGGGCAGACAATTTGGCGGTGAAGGCCAGAGGACTACCATCAATAAACTTAGTTAACCCGAAGCCTTTCGGGTCGACGCATTCCCAGTTTAGGGAGTGGGTAACGAATACGCATGCAACATTGTGGAACAGCGAAACGGTCGGTAAGACGGCGAAAATCTTATGGAGGGAACCAGATCGTGAGAAGACGAGGCTATTACTGAAATGAAGTGAAAAGGAATCAGTATAGCTATTGGTATCATAACGGGACACATAGGACCACGAGCTCACTAATGTAAAATCGGTGCGGCAAGTTATAGCATGTGTAGAGCATGCGGAGAAGATGATGAGATGTTGGAGCATTTCTTGTCATTGCCCGGCTTTCGCGTCTAACAGATACCGGCACTAAGGTGGAGACACCATACCAGACATGAACAACCTTGGGGGGTGGTATTGAAAGCAATTAAGGATTTTGTAGGTAGCACGGAATTCCTCACTTAAAATTTTCTTTTTAGAGGTTACTTTATAGTTTTTAGAGCGCACAACAAGCCGATTACTGGCTAAGGTGTATATCCAAAATGGCATGGAGCGGATTAATATCTGCACCCTCTTTTTAACCTAACCTAAAGCATAAAACGGTTTTTAACAGATATTTGGTTTACTGTTTTTTTATTGTCATACAACTCTTATTGTGCAGAGATTTATAAAAACATTTACGTCATATATCCGCAAAAATTTATGAAAAGTTTTAAATGTTTGCTGCTTAAGCAAAAATCATCTGATTTTCCTTTTTCAGCCCAGTTTTTGTTTTTATAACAGATTTTTTGCTATTTGTATTACAAATTTTCAATGACTGTAAATGCGATGACAAGATTATTTCCATCCTTCTTCAATGGTGGTATGTATACAAAATTGTGGTTATATTTTGGTGCAATTATTCTTATATAAGTAAATATATTTTACAATTAGTCCCGGTAAGTAGAACAGAATGCCCTGCCTAAGACAAATAAGTACTCTTAAGTTTGTTAAGAAAAACATTAAACTCTAACATATAACTAACTGCGATATGTGCCACTCTATGGCGCCAATCCACTTGGAATTGCAGAAATCAAAAGCATTTTGCGTGCACTAAGAATAAAAGTCCAAATAAGGTAGCCGCCTCAGTCACAAGCAATAGAATCATAGGCTGACGTTGGATGTTTGCTGCAGACAACCCAAATCTGAAGACAAACTTAGTCATTACATAATCTGCGGCATCATGAAAACATGAGGATTTTGTCGTGTTTATAAATGTTGCTACACATGTACTCGCTCACCCAAATGAACCGAGTGTTTGTGCCTGCGCCAGTGTTGCCACATTTTAAATTATACTCAATAGAATTCAAATCGATCTCGTAGTGAATTGTTTATCGAACTGGGATGCCATCGCAAATGTTAGCACTGGTTAAAACTTATTTTGCCAGATTGCCTATTTTCATGGTCACAATAAACGAAAGTCACACTTCTAATGCATTTTATTTCGACGGAATTTTAACTATTTAGGTATAAGGGTCGGAAATTTTGCACCAATGATTTCTGTTAATACGTACCGGCATGGATTGTAAACGAGCTACATAGGCCCAAGTTTAGTTTACTCACAGAAAAAAGTCTGCCAATAATAGCAAACACTGTCTGCTGAATGTTACTTGTTAATTATGCTGCTACTACAGCAGTGCTTCTGTTGTTGCATCAAAATGTTTGCAATCTCAGAGCAGCAGGCTGCCTGCTAGGAAACGTCTGTTGTTTGCTGAAAATGTGTTGCTCAATTCATGATTCCGTTTTTGGGAGGAGTTAATTAAATAATATAATAAAAAATAATAAAAACAATTGCGTGCTTTACACCGTACTCAATAGTCGTTGGGTATGTAGACCACCTTACTCAATTTAACAAAGGTGTTGATGAAGATACATGGCGTGTAAGAAATCGCGAACCACCATGCTTAAATTTTATAAGTTCTTTGGTAGTTATTCTTTAAATTGAAAGCATTGAATATGATCTCGATATGATAAAAAAAAATCTACCACCATGGATTATGTAAAAAAATACGTACCAAATTTTTGCAATACCTGGTGAAAATAAAAACTTGTAGGAGCCGGGGCTCAATAATACAAGGGACCACTTTAATGGGAGCTATATCTATCGCTGAACCTATATGGCCTTTTTGCAATGCCCTTACGACCTACACCAAAAAAAGCACACCCAGAGAAAAGTTGATACCAAACGTGTTCGTTTCATTACCATACGGTATTGATAGTAAAATAACACCGTATGGTACGAAAACAATGCCAGATGGAATGGATGAAACATAAAATATTAGAACCGTTTTGTACTAGCCTTATTACTGAACTGGTATTGGTTTTAATACCAATCTGTTGTTGATTTTAGCACCAGACCGTTATTGGTATTAGTACCACACCGCTATTGGTTATTCCACCCAATAATGAATCAAAAAAACCTTTGAAAATAATTTTAAACTAATTTTATTTAGATTATTTATGTTAACCTCAATTTTTTTGCATGACCAACCTCAATTTTTTTGCATCGTTTTTCATTATGTTTTTCGTGTAGAATGTCCATAGAATTTGTAAAATTTCCATTTTCACCGCTTTAGAGAATTTGAACAGGTTTTTACGCACTCAAATTGTATCAAAACATTTTAAGTTTTTCTTTAACAAATATTTTATAAAGGTGACAATATTATAAGTACAAAGCTCAACAACACTTCTGGCGCGATGACAAGAAGGTAAATGTGTCGAAGTCACTTCTTAATAGCCTCCTTTGTCTGGTATTGAATTAATATCAAATGGTACTAAAAACCTTTGCCAATACCAGGCGGAATTGGAAATGTACAGTCATCTGTGCTGAATTGCAAGCAGAATGACGAAATGTCAAGACGATCAAGTATATACTTTACAACAGATGAATATTACGACTTGTAACAAACGGAATGACTATTTAGATTGGTATAACGTCATCCTATGGTAGTGGGTATAAAAACAAAATAAACACGGAATATTTATTTTGCATAAAAAATAAAATTACGAATGTAAAAAAATTTACATCAAATATATGAAGGCACCAGAAATATCATAAAATCCCTGAATGTTTAAACAACACAATTTTTATGTAACTAAAAACATAGTAAAAATCCATTTCTTTTAATACTCAATGTTATTGGATTAAGTAACAAATCGAGATTGTTTTAATACCATTATCGTTATCACTTAAACATTCCACCCCCTAATGAATGTGAATGATTAAATTACAATAATTACAAAAAATAATGTTACATTTTGACAAAACTCGGTTCGTTTTAATCCCTTTATTATTTATCAAGTGTTATGTTATAGATATCTTCCCCGGAGTTTCGCATAATACTCGTTTTAACCGCCAAAACATGTTTTACCCTCAAAAATCATAATCCATTACATTTTATTAAGTTAAAACAAACATTTAATAAAGGAGACAATATCTAAAGTACAAAGCTAAATAAAACGCGGCATTGCCAATTCTTAATTGTGTCTTTCGTCTGGTATTGAATCAATTCCAAATGGTATTAAAATGTTTTCCAATAATGCTAATTAGCGCAATTGATTATCTAAATCAGCGAAATGCAACATTACATTCCTACATTGTTCATAAATTGTCACACAAAATGCACTTTGGCTTGCCTTTTAAATTGTTCATTTTCCCGTGTTCATTCGTAAAATTGGTTGAAGTCAATGTTTACAAGGTCAATTTTGGGTTTGAGCCCAGGTTCATAATGGTGCCAAAGGCAAAAAAGGATTGTTTCTCAAAAGAAATTAAAAAGCTGGCAGGCATTGCGATCTATGTTGAAGGATATAAAAGATTCGGCCCATCCGAACTAAATGCATGTGTGCGTTTTCATGAAATGGGCCCCATATATATAATTGGAATTTTCATTATTTTGCTTTTCAATCTAAAGTCTTTTTGCATTTAATGGCAACTCTGGTCTAAACTTAAACAAACAACTAAGCTGGTTCGCTGAACAATGATGACAGGAAAATTGGTTTCATATGTTTTGCCACTATCGATGGCTGACGTGTCACGCGTTGGCTGGCATTGGTGTCGGCGCCACCGGGACAGCAGAAGGAAAAAAGAATTTAAATTTTTTGTAAGTTATAAGTGTCCCCTTATTGATATGCTTAATAAAACTGCCTCCAGCTGGAAGCAACAGCATGTTTAAAGTTTGACGCTAGCCATACTTTGCTCACTGAATTAATCGTTGCCGTAATGCATTGCAATAGTTTACAACAATTGAACGTTTCAAGTGTCACAACGTTTCCATAAACAATACCATCACAGTAAACCCCACCACCACAGAGGGGGGTTACCTTGTACGAACGTCTTCAATCAGTTTGTAACTCATAGGAATATAAATCCGAAATATTTTTGATCGCCTCAGCATTCAAAGTCGGTTAATGAAGGCCCTAAATGGTTCCTATCTAATGAATTCTGAAAGAAGCTATATCTAAATCTGAACCGATTTCGATCAAATTCTTTGGGCACGTTGTTGGTCATAGAAGAAATCATTGTAGAAAATATTAGGCTTCAGGTGATACATACAATGGGAAGCAAAACCTAGTGGATGTAAATGTCCTTTCACTTATCACATTTTGATAATAACTCTTGAAATAATTTTAGAAAATAATTTATTTTTGATTCTCTATTCATGAATTCTTATTTTTTTAACGATACGATTGCATATGTTGACACTCAGAAGGAATTAAGATCGGTTTCAATCAAAAAATTAATTGAACCAATTAATTTTCTATTGAAACTGCTTCAATCACAAAAATGATAATATCAAACAACGCTTTTGAAAAAGTTGAGTGGAAAAACTTGTAATTGAAAAAATTGCACATTTAATTAAAAAAAATTATTGAACATTTTTGAAATTTCCAATTAATGTTTTAATTGATATAACAACAAAAATGATTGATATTTTCAATTAACTTTTTAATAAGCCCAACTTATTGGTCTGTTAACCATGAGAATGAACATGAACATTACTAGAATGAAAGGTTTTTTATTGTAATCAATAAAAAACCTTTAATTGTAGTGATATTCATTCTTATGGTCAACAAACCAAAACAAGAGCGTGCTAAATTCGGCCGGGCCGAATCTTATATACATTCCACCATGGATCGCATTTGTCGAGTTCTATGCGCTGTATCTCTTTTTATGCAAACAAAGAATATTGAATAAGAACTGTTAAGCTATTGGAGCTATATCATACTATAGTCCGATTCGGACCATAAATGAATGCAGAATATTGTAGAATTCATTGTGTAATATTTCAGTTCATTCGAAGAAGAATTGCGCCTTGTAGGGGCTCAAGAAGCAAAATCGGAAGATAGGTTTATATGGGAGCTGTATCAAGCTATTGATCGATTCAGACCATATTAGACACGTTTATTGAAAATCATGAGAGCAGACGTTGTACAAAATTTCTGCCAAATCGGATGAGAGTTGCGCGCTCTAGAGGCTCAAAAAATCAAGATCCCAGACCGGTTTATATGGCAGCTATATCAGGTTATATATCGATTTGCGATATACTATATATACATACTAAGCACAGTTATTGGTAGTCATAAAAAAAAACCTCATGCAAAATTTCAGCCAAATCGGGTGAGAATCAAGAAGACAAGACCCAAGATCGGTTTATATGGCAGCTTTATCAAAGCATGGACCGATTTGGCCTATTTACAATTCCAACTGACCTACACTAATAAAAAGTAATTGTGCAAAATTTCAAGCGGCTAGCTTTATTTACCCCGTCGAAAGTTAGCGTGCTTTCGACAGACAGACTGACGGACAGACGGATGGACACGTCTAGATCGACTTAAGATGTTACGACGATCAAGAATATATATACTTTATGGGGTCTCAGACGCATATTTCGAGGTGTTACAAACAGAATGACGAAATTAATATACCCCCATCCTATGGTGGAGGGTATAAAAATACATATATGATAACAAATTAATTAATTATATTGCTGACAATTAGTCTGTTGCCCATTTGATCCATGTGAGATTTATTTTTTGTTAATCGGTTTACCATTTTTTTGTTCCTTACATTCGACATTTAAATTGTGAATTTAATGAACATATTACTAACTAAATTCCTCATGAACATTCCATTTAGAAACAGGAGATACTTCTCTCATATCATTGAGTGTAGTTAAGTTTAAGCTCAATGATAAGGGGCCGCAAAGCGACACCACTTGGTAGAGAAGTTTTAACATGACATCCTGTCATGTCCTAGCAAATGTAGCCAGTATTAGTAAGGGGATAACCACTGCTGAAAAATTTTCTGATACTCACGCAGGGATTTAAACCCAGCCGAACGGCGTCATAGGCGGGCATGCTAACCTTTGCGCCACGGTGGCCTCCAATTATTAACAATTAACATTGTAATTTAAGTTTGCATTAGGTAAAATATGGTTTCACTAAAAGAGACACATTTTTGCGCAAATAATAGAGAGGGTAAGAGAGAGGTGTTATAAGCCATTTCCGCGTTAATCGTCAAGTTTCTGAAGTGATCGAATGTACTAACCTGCGTAAGCACATGTTTAATATACTATTTGTTTTATGGGCGTATCTGAATGGATTTTTATGAATTCAGGGGTATAAGAGAATCGCATGTGCTAGATTTGAAAAAGATCGATTGAAAAGTATTGACTGTATTTTGCACACAAGTTAAGATCGAATGACTCACGGACAGACAGACAGCTGGATGAATTGAATGACTCTGAGTTGATCGCTATAGTTAACAATGAGTCTATCCTTTCTGATTTTATGTATTACAACCATATTCACTAAATTATGTACCCTCCACCACATAAATGGTATACAAATGCAAATTTGCCCATGAACATTCCATTAAGGAACAGGGGCAAACTTCTCATTAACGGTGTAGGGTATAAATATATTAAAAGAGGATTGTTAGGTCATGGCAAAATGTTGTATTCTACAGTAGTCAGCCTGAAGAGTATAACAAACGTCGGCCCTACACACCTGATTTCCTCATTCACTGGTTAGGTCACATAAGAAACAATTTCAACGATGTTGTTGTGCAAGGATGAGATTGTGCTAATTGTTACATTGACTAAAGGTTTACCCTTTGTTGATGTGTAACTGCGATTGTCACGCTACCTAATTGAAGGAACCAAAGGCACTCACATGCACCCGCTGTCATCACCCTTCATAATATGGCTAATAAATCAAACAGTCACAAAGACTGACTCTGAAAAGGTGGCCACACGCGCTTAACCACTGGCGACCGACCAATCGCATAAATCACAGAGCGTGTAACTTATTGTGCTACGCTGTCAGAGGTTAATGTTATGCAAGAAACTTTAAACGTTAACGCTTTGAATGTTGATTAGCTGCCGACCGCTGGCCAAACGTACGATGATGCGCGCGCGTATGACTCAATATCCGATATTATGATAGACCACAAATTTGGTTATTAAGCCGCCAACGTTCCACCCCTCGCCCACCCTCTACATAGAGACACGAAGCAGCCGACTAGAGGAGTGCGCTTTTTGACACTCGCATGCCAGCCAAGAGCAAGAGTCACCTAGCACCATGCACCATGCACCGTGCACCGCGCTGCATGAATATCCTTTTATAGCAAGGTAAAGCGAACAATGAATGGTGAACCAACATCAAGACGGAGGCAAAGCTAATCTCAGTGGATCGATCTTTTCATCTTGCCAAAAACTAACATCAGACACACTTGCGATCGATTTACGGCACACTGTATGGACTCAACGACGTGCTTATGTCGGAGATGGTGCTGAGGCAATGCTTGTCTGTGTCCCGTCCGCTAGTTAATCTGTCCGTCGTCTGTTTGCTCTAAGTTCGAAAGATTGTTACCCAACACGGTCAGCACGACTTGAGGTAAAATGACGCCAATAAACCAAATATGATCAGGAGTAGACACAAAGCAGTAATGATAGTTAGATGTTACATATCGCTGCTGCACACTAGCTCCTAAATTGCTACAATTGAAAAACATTTTCCATATGTATTTAATTTAAGCAATCATTAACGTACTGTATTTTTTGACATGGAAGAAATCTCCCTTTTGTCCTAAATGCGAATTACACAAAAGGCTTGTCTCCAAGTTGGTGGTTTTCCAAACGTGTTGCGATTTTGGGCTTTTTCTACCAAATTTGGTCGGATGGACGGCTCCAATCGGTTTTGGTATATTTTGAACGTAATTGGAACTTCTTCTCGATAAGAAATTGCGAGTCTTAGTAGCATTTGTCCATTATATTTTCTATTTCTCAAAAAACAAGTGATGAAATTTCTTAATATATGTTCGATATATAGAAGATACATATACTCACTGTTAGGTACGCCGATCGGCTCAAAATCACTTTCTTCATCACAGTAGTACTTTGCCCATGAGATATATCTGTTATTTACATTTGTCTACTCGTATCCGTATACAGTGCTTATTTCTTTTTAGTCCCCCCATACTGTTAATATTGTTGGTATTGTTGATTGGCCAATCGGTTCATGTTTACATAAAGCTTATAAACCGATCTCCTGATTTGATTCAAGAGTCCTTTGGGGCTCAATTATAACCGTTGTGCACATAGCATTTGTAATTTTTTCCAACTTCCATTGAAAGTATGGAAACCGATTTAGCCCTCGGAAGCCGCAACTGTTATCCGATTTAGATGAAATTTGCAAAAAATATTTTATTACAACTTCCTAGTATGGTCCAACTCAGTCTCTAATCTGATATAGCTCCCATATAAAATATCTAGTCTGCCTATTAGATTTGGTAGGTTTTCTGAAAATTGTTGGTAGAAACATTTTGTCTGTAATAGCAACACTGAGCAGAATTCATAAAGGGTTTGTAAACAGGCGAATTAACAAGTAATTCACAAAGGAAAGGATAGATAGTGTCCAGATGAGATAGCAGAGCGAGAGATGGTATACGTTCTAGCGTAAAGGATAGATAGTGTCCAGATGAGATAGCAGAGCGGGAGATGGTATACGTTCTAGCGCTTCTCAACAAAATGCATCAGTTCCAAATAAAACCCACAATTGTAATACAAAACACTGAACGCAAATGGTTGAATAGAATTTTGTTCCTCACAAAACATCGGGTTTGGGAAAATTTATCTCGTCTGGAAAAATTCTGAGCCCGAAACAAAACAACAATCGACCGTGTGGGTTTTCGACGAAAGATCAAATCTTATGAATCGTTCGTGGGAAAAGCACTTCGGAGCAAATGGTATGCTTTATTCGCCAAAACTGGTCATGAGGCGACTGTTCCGCTTAAGCAACGTAGGACGTCAATTCTGAGTGATACACGATATATACATATATATATATATATATATATATATTAACAGACGAACGGACGGACGGACAAACAGACAGACGGACATAGCTTTTGGGTGTTACAAAAAATGCACTAAGTTATAATACCTTGTACCACATTAGTGCTAGTGATAGTGCGTGATCAAAGATTTTAATCGCGGGAAGATAGTATTGAGGCGTTCAGTAACCATGTTTTGGAGATGTCACAGTCGAGATAGAAAAAGTGCTCAGAGAATTGGTTGAGCGCATGCAAAAATTTATAAATCTTTTTAGAGAATACTTTGAAAAACATTAAACCACCATAGGATAGGGGTATACCAATATGCAATTCCGTTTAAAACACATTGAAATATGCGTCTAAGACCCCATTAAGTCGACCTAGCCATGTCCGTCTGTCTGTTTGTCGAAACGCTTGAAATTTTGCACAAATACTTCTTATTATTGTAGCACGGTTCGCATTGTAAATGGGCCAAATCGGTCAATGTTTTGAACTTCTGTCATATAAACCGATTTTGTGTATTGACTTCTTGAGCTTCTACAGGACGCAATTCT
The DNA here is from genome assembly GCF_963082655.1 of Stomoxys calcitrans. Classification (NCBI taxonomy): domain Eukaryota; kingdom Metazoa; phylum Arthropoda; class Insecta; order Diptera; family Muscidae; genus Stomoxys; species Stomoxys calcitrans. The sequence goes on along the minus strand of NC_081553.1, from coordinate 238,571,874 downwards.
TATCCGCTTTGGCTGAAATTTGGCACGTGAAGTTTTGGTATCTCTGCCATATAATCTATATATCTGTCATAAAAACCGATTCCCGATTATATTTATTGAGCTTCTAGACAACAACTGTGCCAAATATGGTCTAAATCAGCCCAAAACCTGATATAACCGTCATATAAACCGATCATCCGATTCGACTTCTTCGGCATTTAGAGGGCGCAATTCATATCCAATTTGGTTGAAATTTTGCATATACCGTTTTGGTATGACGATCCACAACTGTTCCAAGTGTGGTCTAACTTGGTTGATAAACATATATAGCTGCCATATAAACCAATCTCCCAATTTGACATTCTGAGCCTCTGGAGGGCGCAATTATTACTCGATGTGCCTGAAATTTTTGTTTTTCTATGATTGCTAACTGCCATTACTTAGCACGCTTTTACTAGTTGATGAAAAAACTATTCCTTTGCATTATTAGAAGTCCTCATGAACGATGTTTGCTCATTGTCTTTTCAACAGTTCTCCGAGTATTGGTCAGGAAACAGAGGCTTAGTGAAGTTCAACATAGCACATCTTCTGCAATTGCCTCATAACAGAAACATATATCCCATGGTGCATTGTACCACCATGCATTATCCCATTCGCCATCAGTGATGTTGGTGATGATGGCTATGGCGGCTCTTGTATTGTCTCCACTGCCGAAACACGACACACCAATTACAAAATATCAAATATGACTATGTTGGATGGCCAATAAATGTGCCACAGCCTCAAATGCTGACACGTACGAGTAAACTACGGACACACTTTTATATGCATTTTGACTTTCCGGCTTACAAGAAAAAGAGAGCGAGGACATACTAGAATTGTGCTAGGTAAACCTTAAAATAAACCCTTAAATTGAAATTGGAAATTGTGTTCCACGAAAGGTATCAAAAGCTCAAGTCTTGTAATGCATAAATGGGTATGCCCCTGCCCCCAAACCACGGAGTTGCTAAAGCTGGTCATTTAGACCATGTGCAAAATTTTTTAAAAATACATCTAAGAGTAGTTCATATCGCAAGAGATTTATTTGGAAACCACTTCAGCGCCTGTAAGGGTTTGAATGAATGAAGATACAATCAAACGTTAGTTTCATAATTTGCACAGTATCAAAACATATCGCCTATTCAGAATATGCTATCCTATCTAATTGTGTGTTTATACCCCACACCACCACTGTTGCTCAGGGTATTATAAATTTGTGCACTTGTTTGGAACGCTAAGTATGCGAAGAGACCCATTGATAAGTATACCGATCGGCTTAGAATCACTTCCTGATTCGATTTAGCGATGTTTGACTTTCCATGTATTCTCTTGATCTAGGTGCAGTTACTTTGGTTCAAGAACGAACGCTTATGATTCTGAAAAATCGGATCAGATTTAGAAATACATTTCATGTATAACTTTCAACCGAAAAGGTAGTAGCCTCAATTTTAGTCCAATCTTAACAACATTTTGCATGAGATGTTTTATTACTGGTTTTATTTTACTTTCGACAGCTGCACCCAAAAAAACATATGCTGCTGAGAATTGAACCTGTGTTCCATCGACTCTATGATTGTATGATTACAAACGCCTTACCACATTGTTCCGCAGTGAGATGGTGTTCATTACTGTTAATACATGAAATTGGCAAAGCGCGTACACAAAATCAACCCGCATGTTAAAATGTTCAAAGAGCACATGATTGCTCACTGGTTCCATTTGTATGGGAAGATGCGACAAAAATTATTTTAGTTGAGCTATTGACTTCAAACTTATAGGTAAGGGTCATTGGCACAAAGGTAGGATAGGTTAGGTTGAAAAGAGGGTGCAGATATTAATCCGCCCCATGCCACTATGGACATACACCTAAGCCAGTAATCGGCTTGTTGTGCGCTCTAAAAACTATAAAGTAACCCCTAAAAAGAAAATTTTAAGTTAGGAATTCCGTGCTACTTACAAAATCCTTAATTGTTTTCAATACCACTCACCTAAGTTGGTTCATGTCTGATATTGTGTCTCCACCTAAGTAGCGGTATCTGTTGTACGCGAAAGCCGGGCCATGACAAAGGAAATGCTCCAACGTCTCATCATGTTCCCCGCATGTCCTACACATGCTATCACTTGCCGCACCGCACTTGCACAAAGGTAAAAAAATAATTAAAATTTGGGCAGGCTCGAACATGTTTTATCTATATTATAGTATGTTATTCAAGGAGGAATAATAGACAACATCTATACAAAACGGTTAAGCCATGAATTTTGAGATTTAGCATGAAGGTTGCAAAGGATTGAGAGGGACCAGAAAGATCTTTATTTGTATACCTTTGTACTAAAAGGGTAAATGTACCATTTTTCGTACAACTGTTCGAATTGTACTATTTCCCATACCACTTAACGAATGGAGCCGGAAATGAAAAGAGATGCTTGGTTGACTCATTGACTTCATACTTGAGGAATGAAATCGGATTTTAAATTCCCAGAATTTTTCAAAAAAAACGTATAAAATAGTACGAAATAGTTAAACTGCGCCTACAGCGAACCAAAAACCATCAACGTCTCGAAATTAAATATATCATATTATTATAAGATATATATAAAACGTAAAGAATATTGATTACTTCATGCAACAACACCCATTTATAACATTTACTGGCATTTTAAAGGAAATGAGGCTATGTCACTTAAACGAATACTACACATGCAGCTGCAACGGCTGCAGCCAATACAAAAATTTCCGTTTTCTAGAGACCCGAGGCTTTCAAACAATGTATATACGGTCGCTATGTCAGGCTGTGCTAATTGTTGAAACTTAATGGGCATTTTATCAAAAAAATATAAATAATTCAAAGTTTGGTATTATTATTCAGCTAATATTGTTAGTATCCCAGATAGACCATATAAACATGTAATTCCAAAAAGCCTTTCCCTTGCTCTACAACTTCCACTTTTTTCCCGGAGATATTGACTTTTTGCGATATTTTGGTGAAAAACAAACTATGTTTATGGAGTGTTTAGGCAAAAGTACCGTTATAAATTGCGACAAATCGATTATAGTTAAATAGTGTGACACGTTCTAAAAAGATTGTACAAAATAAAAGCGTTGGGCGGGACCACTGTGCATTGCACTGTAGACCACAGTTGTGACAATTGCATTGTAAAGTCAGCAAATCCTAATATTTCCAAGCCCATGTGCAATATTGTGTTCGTATTCCCTCGGTACTACAATTGTTTCTGATCAATAATATTATAATAATACCAGTTTTGATTCTATAAGAATTAGCTGTTTGGAAATGCATATTTTCAAAATTATTTTTTCTTGCTGAGTATGCTCTAAAGACATCCGTATTTGGATACACCGATTTCCCGATTTAAGGCCTTCGGCCCATAAAGGGATGAGATGTGTTCCCTTCAAGATCAGACCATTTTTGGGTATAGCCCCCTATAGACCGATCTTCCGATTAAAAGTCTTTAACCCAAAAATGGCGTATCTATTATCGGATTTTGCTGAAAGTTAGTACATTGAGCTATGTTAAACCACTACATCCCTAGGTTCCTTAATCCTGATACATTACATTTTTCTAGATACATTAAATTTTTCACACAACTGGAAATTTTGGTTTGCATATTTGTTTGCCTATGAGAAGCCAAAATCCAAAATTACAGCAACATTTGCTGAAAAATACTGTCAAACCCTTCAAAATAGACGAAATCGAGCGGTACTGTCCACTAGAAGCCTATAATGCAAATTTCAGATCTATAGATTTATTAGAAATATTTTGGTCGAACTTTTCCGTTCATGCGAGACAACTGTGCATTGGTATATGATTTACATTGTCATTTTTGCTACCAGTTTTTAGTTGTCTATAGTTTCCAAATATATTGCAAATGAGGCTGTATGATGTCTAGAGTGAGAGTTTTAATGCAAAATCGAAATTTTGCCATATATTATAGGGCAAACTCAGTCATATTTTGTATTAAATAAAATTATTAAACTAAATTGCAAAATATCGATTTTGCCTTAAAATTTGGGCTCTAGTAATGTCGATACAGTTTTGTCCTACCTAGCATAATGCATGTTTCCTTGTTAGTTTTTCGTTTACCATGCAATTGAAACGCCTACGTGATTGATAGGAACCTCTTTGGCAGGACCGCAGTTCTGGTTACTGGCAATGCTAATATGCAGAATATTAAAATGTGGCTGTGGCAAATTGTAGCATACATCCAATCTTTTCGTTTCAGAAATGTTTTTTCAAAAAAAAAAAACTATAACAGCCATCCTTGGAACGATTAGATGGTGGCCACATACTTGGCAGGTTCATGTCCGTCATCCCCCTGGACAACATAAACAGAACAGAACTCTGTCTGAAATTAATCCCCAAACAATTCGCTTTTGTTCAACGAAAACTGCAATGAAACCCGCAATCGTGACATTTGTCACTTTTTATTGTTGTTAATAAAATCTGGGTAATGCTGCAAACGGAAAATGATGCAGCGCATTCACCGGGCTGCACATGTAGAAGCTGGGCCTGCAATCGACCTCCCCTAAGTCCAGCACACATCACCGAAGGCTGTGAAAATCGAAACTTTGTAGCATTAAATTTGCGATTGCAACTAGCAATCAAACGCTTGTTAGAGGTGGTTAAAATCTATGATATACGGACTTTTTTTTTTCTTTAAAATAACCAGATGCAACATGAAAATGCTATTTAAGTTGCAATGTTAAATAGATTTTTTTTTCAATGATAACAACCCTTAAGTTATACAGCTTGCATTAACTTTCGAGAAAATTTGAGAATTGTGAAGACATGTTAAAAATTTTTAATAAAAAGTCGCATTAAGCAATCATTTTTAAAACCACCACTACAGATTTGGGGGGTACACTAATTTTGTCATTCCGTTTGGAACATCTCGATATATTGTTCTGAGACCCTATAAAATATATATATATTCTTAAACGTTTGACATTCTGAGTCGATCTAGCTGCGTCCGTCCGTCTATCGAAATTACGCGGTCGAACGAATGGAAATATCCGCTTGAAATTTTGCACAGATAATTTTTATTGGTGTAGGTCGTTGGAGATTCAGTTCAGTTTTAGGTATAGCCTCAATAAAAAGCGGTCTCCGGTATTGACTTCTTAAGCCTATAAAGACCTCAATTTTCGTCCGATTTGGAGGCCAACATCCGTGCCAAGTATGATTTAAATCGGTTTATAAACTGATATGTCGCCGGATTTGACATTTTGAGCCCTTGGAAGCCGCTATTTTTATCCGATTACACAGAAATTTAGCATGTAGTGTTCTGATACGACTTCTAACAACCGTGCCAAGCACGCTCAAATCGATCTGTAACCTGATATAGCTCCCATATGAGCCGATCTCCCGAAATGATGACTCGAGCCCCTGGAAGCCTAAATTGTTGTCCGGTTTGGCTGACATTTTGCACGTAGTGTTCTGTTATACAATAACTACCAATATGCTAAGTATGTATGGTACAAATTGGTGTGCAACGCGATTTAGCTCTCATATAAACCGATTTCCTAATTTTTCTTATGCGGCCTAAAGATGCTTCAATTTCGTATGGTTTGGCAGAAATTTGGTGCGTATCTACATCTACTAAGCTCATTTGTGATTAGCCTTTTTGCTTGTTTTAAAAGACATTTTTACTACAAATTACCGTTTTCCGGCATTCACATTCATCCATAGCAAACCGAATAAGCGACTTTCAATTCAATAAACCATTTCATTGGACAATTATTCGTTTGACTGGCATCTGATACTATGCTTTTAATGGATTAAATTGTGAATAAAAAACAAAAACATATTGCTTCAAAATATTTTTGTTCTACAAATGCCTTTTTTCAACCGGATAGGATATTATCCATTAGCCATCACAAAAGATAAGTTAATGGTTCAATGGCTCTGTCCAGTTCTTAGTGCATGCATACAGCAAAATCTTTTTTCACACGGTCTTTTTTAACACGATTTGTCGTGAATAATATTTTAATTTTTTTGTCGTTTTTTCGGTTTTACACAAATTCCAAAAAATTATTTATATTTCATCCTTATGTCATATATCCTTATGGCAACTGTACTACACAGCATGTTTACTATAGGGGAAACAATATAAGGCCAACGGCAATAATGAAAGATAAGGACGAATCGGAATTAACAAAGCCCGAACAGCAAATAGAGCGATGGCGCAGATTTTCCAATTGCGAAGGACCAACAATCGAAGACGTAAACTCCGACCCTGTTATTCCCCAGTGCGCCGAAATGCACGCAGACATATCTACAGCCCCACCAACCTGCAAAGATATTGAGGCCATTTTTTGTCTCACTTAATAGCGGCAAATCAACAAATCCTGACAACGTACCTGTCGAGTTGTTGCGGTTTGGAGCATCACTCAACTCAACTCAGAAAACAGATTTGTTGCCTCAACCAGTCACGACTCACGAGTAATGGTTAAACAAAATTTTTCCATGAACGAATTCAATGCGTCATACACCCAGAAAACAGATTAGTTGCCTCAACCATTTTTTTCCAACCGCAATATTGCTATTGTGACAACCAACGTTTGTGTTTAGGTTATTGTCTAGTTTATGTTAAGATACCAAAAATAAAAATAGCTTTAAGCGTGAAGCGTGCGCGGTCGTTCAGGTGCGCTGCGCTTATTCGTTCTTTTCTGCATTCTTTAACGCATTTTCTTAATGATGATACAGGGCAATAAGCATTGCTGTACGGCAATAAATGTTCAATAAGGAATACATATTTTTTTAAACCGTATTTTCTTAAATAAGTTGAAAGAAAAAATCACAAAAAAAATTGACCTGCAGGGTGACTCAAACCTCGGTTTCCGAATTCTTCAGAGGTATATGAAGATTTTATATGCCGTACTAACTGCCGGAAGGATAGTTAACACAACTACCGATAAGGGGGTAGTAGAACTCCGGTATGGCAGTTAGCAAACTATTGGTAGGGTAATAAGCAAAATTACCATAAGGGTGTTTTGCTAACTCTTTGGTGGTGCTGCAGAAAACGTCTTTGATACAATTGGCAGAAGCAAAATGAATTTATTTTTTTTGGAAATGATTGATAGAACTGATATATCGGTAAGTAGCATCTTCTTTTAACCCTATTTATTGTATCGTGTGGGGTTATGTGAAATCGTTGGTCAATGTGCACAAACCAAACTCGTTTGAAGCCATAGAGAACAGCACAACATGCGTTAATAGATTATAGATTAAATTGGACCATTTGAACCGGAGCCCGGACAAGATTTTTATGTCATTTTTAAGAAGTAAATGGCAAAAATCAATTTATCGATTGCAACAATTTTTTTCGAATACGAGGGTTGCCTTTTATATTTGGGGATTAGAGAATACAAAAACAAATATTAATCATCGAAAATCGCTTTACTGACTTTCAAAATCCCATCCCATTAGGATCTATACAATTTTGCTTTCATTATCCATATCCATCCATATACTCAACGAAATATATTATTTAAAATAGCAAAAAAAGTTTGTTAAAACTGCAGTTTTTTATGACGAAAATTAGAATGTAGACATCAACGCTGTTTTCGCAGACATAGGGTTGTTGTCTTTCCAAACATTTCTGTCTGCTATTTTTACACTTTGCTAAACACTTTCTCCGACAATGTTTTCGCTTCATCTATTGTTCATATATTAACAAAAGGTTACCTACATTGGTCATAGGTAGAACGGTTCATTCATCTTGATCGCAAATGGGCGTGATCCTTCATACGATAGATATGCCATTATACCCCCCAGCAGGAATTTTTTTGTCTGTTACCACTATTTATATTCATAAACGTCTTCCCTCCTCTGCAAACATGTAGACTATTTTGAACTGATTTGAAGTCCATGTTTGCGTATACTATGCTCATTTGTTCCCTGATTATCAAGAAACATTAAGTAGCTCATCGCAAACAAAGAACTTTGCAAACATTCCGGCTGTCATTAATACGAAATATCGGCCCGCCCCACATCCCGCTGTGCACAATCTGCTGTGACAGCAATTGCGTGGCCTTTTTCCATTCCTATTTGCAAAATGGCAATAACAATAAAATGCAATAAATGCCGATTACCCCAATTCTTATGCCCCTGTTGCCGTTTTGTGCTTATCATGATGCTCCGCGATGCATTTATTTCACTGCGTCCTTAGGCAGTCCTTCAGTGGCTAATGGATGTAATTGCTTGTTTTGAATGAACGCCGACTGTTTTTTTCGTTTCTTTGTACCACTTGCAGAGAGGTTCATTTTGCCCCCATTGACATCGAGAATCGATGAAGTGCCTCTCCTCACGTTTTTCATTGTCCTCCTATTGTCTATTCCTTTCTGCTGCTCGATGGACGTTGGAACGAGAGGTTAAGAATTGCCCGACGTATTCAGCGTTGCCACTAGAAAAAAACAAGTCCAATAAAAACCAGCTATAGCCGACCAAAGCTTTTTATGTACATATATTTTTCGAATTTTACTAAAATCGTTTGAGCATTGTCACCAAGAAGAATTGGCGTACTTATTAATCAAACGTGTTTAATTAAACGTGTTAAATGTGTTTTTGAAAGAATAAAACAATTTCCAATAAATTGGTTAATTGAGTTGATAACCGCTTTAATTGAATCATTCAAATTCTTAATTAAACAAAGATTTTCATTTTTTCTTTATAGCATCTTTATTTTAATGTTTTAGTTCTTTGGCTCGTTTTCATTGCTAAAATTTCACGAATCTTATATTTTCGGCCAAGTTTTTTTTTTAAGTGTACACCACAAATTTTACTTAGAAGCATTAATTTAATTGATTGGTAGTGGGTTTCTGTCTTATATTCTTGAATGTTACATACAAATTCACCAAGTTATAATTACTTGTTCCACAGTAGTGGGGAAAGATATACAAAAGAGGAGTTTTCGGGCACATTACTCAGTGGGTCTGGTAACATTGTAAGCTACCTGCTGTCGCAAAGTTAACGCTAGAACTATAAAAAAAATGGATGAATCTTCTGTTAGTCAAAGATAGAACGAGAGAACAGACCATTTGCATGGTCGTATCGTCGACACCTTTCCCTGCGACAAAATGTTTGATAGCAGTGGAAAAGCTGTTGATGTCTGCCAAGTGAATGCGACAATGTGTATTTTAATTAAAATGCGAAAAATGCTGCAGCTGAGATTTTTTTCTAACAAAATAGTTCCACTGGGGCACTGCACAGTGGGGTTCTTGGCACTCAAAATGGAAGTGAATTCAGTCGTACTTCCTGAAACCGGCTCAGCATTAAATATAGATCCCACAGACAAATGAATGTGGGTTCGTCGAAAATAATAATAAAAATTTCTATCGAACTAAAGATGTTTTTAATTTTATTTGTAAATTATGCAGAAGCGGACAAAAGAATCCAGATCCCTACGTCTAAGCTCTACTAAGTATTGAGTTTTTATTTACCGAGTAATTTTGTATTCTCAAAGCATTTCATATGGCAAAATTAATAAGTATTGAAAGTTATCGGGTATGATTGACACCGATAAAGGATTCATATTGGCTTTGCGTTCGGCAAATGTTGATCTCTGTGTAAAAGTAAAATACAAAGATTAATTCGTATGATCGACGATCGGGAATGGTGAATCCCATATGGTCTGAAAATGATTTTCCTACTTTAGATTTTGAGATCAGGCTATAATGCAAGGAGCGCTTAACTCCGAAAAGAAAAAATCAAGTTTTTTGTCATCATCTTATTCAGGAGCATATTTCATATACAGGTAATATAATGTCTCATGAGTAACCACCTTGAAAAATAGTTAAGTAATATTTCTTTTTTTTTATTAGTTTGATTGTTGTATAATAGATCGCATAGTTCTAAATTTTCAAAAACTTGCTAAGTTCGACCAGGCTGAATCTAAAAAACGCATTTACTTAATTGAAGGGCACATGCGTACTTTACTCGAAATCACCCAATAATTGAAGCTTTTTGGAACCGTAGAAAAATAATCGGGGGATTGGTTTGTATGTGAGCATCGATGTCGATGATTTTGACAGACGGACGGCCATGGCTAGATCGACCATCAAGAATATTTGTATATATTTCAAACTCTAAAGCAAACATACACATAACTATGAGTAATATATGCTTTACAAAGTCTCTGTCTCTGTATTTTAAAATAAATTATGAAAATATATTTTGTAGATCAAATGTTATATAAGTTTAAACAAGGTCGGGCCGAACTTAGATACCCACCACCTCGGGTGGGTTTATGTAAACCACCTTTCGTCAAAATGTGGTGAAAAATGCATACCTTATGCCCCATAGCAGCTATATCGAAATATGTTCCCATTTGGACCGAATACTAATAAGTATAAGTCATTGTTCAATTGTGTGTAACAAAATATTGGTATTTTAAGTAGCTATATCTAAAAATAAACCGATCTGAACCATTTACGACGCAGTTGCCGAAAAGCCTAACGTAAGTCACTGTGTCAAATTTCAGTGAAATCGGATTATAAATGCACTTTTTATGGGGCCAAGACTTAAAATAGAGATATCGAAAAATGTCGAAGATTTCGGCGAAATCGAACAATAAATGTGCCTTTTATGGGCCCAAAACCTTAAATCGAGAGCGGTCTATACGTCAGCTATATCCAAATCTGAACCGATCTGAGCCAAATTGAAGAAGAATGCCGAAGGGATTAACCTAACTGACTGTGCCAAATTTCGGCGACATCGGACAATAAATGCGCCTTTTATGGGCCCAAAACCTTAAATCGAGAGATCGGTCTATATGGCAGCTATATCCAAATCTGGACCGATATGTGCCATACTGCAGAAGTATGTCGAGGGGCTTAACTTAACTCACTGTCCAAAATTTCTGCGACATCGGACAATAAATGCGCCTTTTATGGGAGAGAATGGTCTATATGGCAGCTTTATCCAAATCTGGACCGATCTGAGCCATATTGAAGAAGAATATCGAAGGGCCTAACACAACTCACTGTCCCAAATTTTGGCAAAATCGGACAATAAATGTGGCTTTTATGGGCCTAATACCCTAAATCGGCGTATCGGTCTATATGGCAGCTATATCCAAGTCTGATCCAATAGGGGCCAAATTGCAGAAATATGTCGAGGGGCTATACTTAACTCACTGTCCCAAATTTCTGCGACATCGGACAATAAATGCGCCTTTTATGGACCCAAAACCTCAAAACGAAAGATCGGTCTATATGACAGCTTTATCCAAATACGAACCGATCTGAGCCAATTTGAAGAAGGATGTCGAAGGCCTAACACATCTTACTGTTCAAAATTTTGGCAAAATCGGATAATAAAAGCGCCTTTTATGGGCCCAATATCTTAAATCGAGAGATCGGTCTATATGGCAGCTATATCCAAATCTGAACCGATCTGGGCTAAATAGAAGAAGAATGTCGAAGGGTCTAACATAACTCACTGTCCCAAATTTCGCCAAAATCTGACAATAAATGCGGCTTTTATGGGCCTAAGACCCTAAATCAGCGGATCGATATATATGGGGGCTATATCAAGATATAGTCCAATATATCCCATTTTCGAACTTAACCTGCTTATCGACAAGAAAAGAATCTGTGCAAAATTTCAGCTTAATATCTCTATTTTTAAAGGCTGTAGCGTGATTTCAACAGACAGACGGACGGACATGGCTAGATCGTCTTAAATTTTTACGCTGATCAAAAATATATATACTTTATAGGGTTGGAAGTTGATATTTCGATGTGTTGCAAACGGAATGACAAAATAAATATACCCCCATCCTTCGGTGGTGGGTATAAAAATGTCGTTTATTCGGGAAAAAAAATCTTACATCGGTCTATGTGGGACCCAAATTTCAGATTATGCCAGAAGAATTGCGCTGTGCCAAGTTGCAGACAAAGTCGCTTAATTTTTAAGGACTAAAAGGTTATCCTTTTACATTCAACATAGGATCACCAGTTAATGTCTCGATGGATTATCAAATACCCCAATGTGCGCGGATTACTCGGCACACACCCACAAGGTGACTGAGATATTAATGGGAGGAACTCAATTAAATTCCTCAGCAAATGGATAAGGCCCTTGCCTCACGGCAAATGCCCATACAGGCTTAACCGTTGGACAGCAAATTTCTACTGCCCATGTTGCAATTTCGCGAATAGATCTCAACAGAGGCCCATAAAGGGTGCGTAAACAAATTGAATTTGAATCTATGTCCTTAGTTCCGTACTCTAGACACACACAGCCAGCGACACTCATTGGTTCAAGCAGATAGTTTAATGGATCCACGTCAAGGCATTCAGCAAAAAGGTATTGATTTCAATAACTTTTTTTTTTTAAATTCAACCAATTGGCGCTGTGAAACAGCAATTTAGATACAGTGCAAATTTACGTAGCATTATCCTGTGCCAAAATACATCTTTTTTTTTGGTCAAATGGTTTTTTAACATTAAGGGAGGACCAGATTCAGGCTTTAAAATCAACCACAGATAGCCCTATTGGCGGACAAGCTGCTTCACGTCGAACTTTATCTTCACCCACACTCCTACTCGGCACCACAACAACAGAAGTCAATCATAACAAGAGACAGCACAAAAAAAGTAATAAGGCACCCCATTCACACAATGGCCTTATCATCTGCATTTTAGCCGCATTTGATGCTCGTCGTCAATAACACAAAAGTATGTTGTCCAACCTCATATTTAAGCTTTCCAAACGATGTGAATCCAGTTCTGTAATATGAGCGAATAAATACGGACATTTCACAGATATCGGCGACAGAGAAAGTAGCAAACCATTGCCCAGCCAGCTCAAAGCATTGTCCTGATGCCATCCGTTCCATTTACCCACTCGGAATACCTGAAAGCGACCCTAGTTAGCTAGCAACGAATGAATGTATGTTTGTATGTATGTCTGTACGCGCTGCACACAACCAGTGGCGATACGGCACAATGCGGACCTCCTCATGATTGGTGAGAAAATGAGAAATTACATTTTTATGCTAATGTGGAATACCGCTACTAAACAACAACGCACGTCTCGCATCAATTTGGCATTTGGGAAATACTCCAACCTCTTCGTGCTCGCAGTGAGCCTTTGTATGCCCTTAATTGGCATTGTCTTGTAATGACTTAACTTGGCCGCATTCGAGATGTGCAACAATTCAAAAGAAACGGCACCAAAACAAATGACAGAGGACAAAGGTATGGACCAGCTCCCACATAGCATGGCATGGCAGATTCAATGCCCGCCAAATGCATAATCGAAACAAAGAAAATGTCAATAATTTTGGATTTCGGCACAATCATCTGTAGTTGCAGCAGCAGGGATAGACGGGCTTTTCCAGACCTCAACCAGAAGCAAGGCACTTCATTGGGTACCCGGGAAGAAATGAAAATCGACAACGATCAAAAGAAACAAAGTCACCACACAACACAGCGCCCTGCTCTTAGAAAACGACTCAAAGCACCACCGTCTACTACATGAGTTCAAAACATATTGAGACCTCCAATCCACCTATAGTGACCCAAAGTTCTTAGTCACTTCGTCCTCATTCTATTATTGGTGTCTATCTTTAAGCGAACGATGTTCCAAAAGCTATTCGGTAAATTCCTTTTTCCCAGTTCATCGGGACAACACCAGCAACAGACAAGTTTAAATAGTAGCAAGGGCGATCAATTAACGGGTTTCCAACTATTCGAAAAATTTGCATTTTTAAAAACCGGTTCAGCTTTTGTGGAAAGAAACCGGTTAAACCTTTGTTTCTCTAAAATCATTTCTCAGTTTCTGAGACAACATAGATTTTGCTGAAGAAAACGTTTTTATGAAATCTTCTGAGAAGACGAAAATATAAAGAAATGAACTATACCAAAAATTGAAAAAAAATTTCAGTATAGACAAAATTTCGATTTAGACAAGTTTCCTCTGAAGGTCAATCCCCGAAACCGAATTGCTCACCCTAATAATAATACATGGATGTGTGCATTGCATGATATTTATGCTACATGAAAACACAATTAATGCGGTTTTTAAATTTCTTGATTTTTAAAATTTTTTTTTACTATTTGCTTAACGGCGACTGTGAACCATATCAAGTAAAAGCGCTTTTTCAAGTTCTTGGCCCGGTATCTCTTTATAGGCAAACAATGGAGCGATATCAGTTTTTGGGCCGATTCGTACCATACTTGGTTTGGATGTTGGAGATAATAGTAGAAGTGAGGTTGTGAAAAATTTCATCCACTTCGGCTATGTATAGCGGCCTATAGGGGTTTGAGAATTGAGATCGGGAGATCGGTTTATATGGGGCTATATCAGGTTGTGGACCGATTCAGACCATACTAACACCATGGTTGGATGTCATAACAAACACCTCATACAAAATTTCAGCCAAATCGGATAAGAATTGCGCCATCTTGAGGCCCAAGAAGTCAAGATTCGAGATCGGTTTATATGTCCCAACAAAATTAGAAAAACCCCATCCTATGGCGGTGGATATAAAAAAAAGTAAAAGAAACGGCGTGCAAAATGTATCATTCCATTAGAGAAGCCATGGATTCTTTTCAATTTCCATATTCACTTTGTGGAAAAGTCCCTTCTTAAGGTATTTCTTAGCTATAAGTTCCGAACGTATTTGCGCAAGTAAACAAAAGAAAATGCAAACAAAAACAAGTCCATTCGAAACGCTTATTAAGCTTTTTCGGAAGTCAAGATTCGATGTGATTCGATTCGATAGCCCAAAAGATAACACCCAAGCAGATGTTCAGTGGATCACTTTCCGAGAAACGCAAATTAAGTAATCTATTATATAGAAACAAATAAAAGCGTGCTATGTTCGGCCGGTCCGAATCTTATGTATCCTCCACTATGGATCGCATTGTCAATTTTTTTCGAATAACTTTTTCAAATATATATGAGCTATATCAAGTTGTTGACTGGTATGGGCCCTACTAGCCGTGGATGAACTTTTTTAGCAGCCCTTGTATCAGGTTGTACACCCATATGGACCATACTTATCGCGATTGTTCGAAGTTGTACATAAAATGGAGGAAGCAATTGTTATACAATTTGACTGCTTTTAAATGTGACTCCACAGATTTTCTTCAAAATTCGGACGAAACCTTGCCCTACAGACAACTATAATCCAGTTGCGTGGAGAAGTGAATTCAACCCTGCACAACTTTATGTCTATGTATTGTATATTGTGTATTGTAAATGCCATACTTATTTTCCAACAATTTCACACTCTCCATTATTTCGTAACAGTCGAGCTCAGTACACAGCTCTAGCGAAATTTTCGGTTGCAGTCAAGGCATTTATGTATCAACTGGAAAATATTTGTGTAGACTGCAAGATGGCGACAAACATCAATGCATTAACAATTTTTAATTTTTGATTTAAAAATTACATTTGTTCTCAAATTAACCGTTTTTATATCCAAATTGAAAATTTTTTTTTCTCATGAAAATTCCATTGAGGAGTAGGGACAAACTTCTCTCATATCAATGGGTGTTGTGTTTAAGCTCAATGATAAGTGTCCTCCTTTTTATAGACGAGACCGAAAGAGCTGTCACACTGCGGCATAGTACCTTACAAATGTCGCCAGCATTAGGAAGGGATAATCACCGTCGAAAACTTGTTCTCATAATCTCGCCAGAATTCGTACCCTGGCGTTTATCGTCATTGGCGGACATGCTGACCTCGGCGTTACGGTTGCTTTATTATTTATTTATTGCATGAAGCGATAAAAAGATGTATTTTTATTCCTAATTGCAAGCAAAAATTCTCCAATCCCTTTTATGTCACCCTGTTACGTAAAGAAAATTTGCTTATCTGCAAGCGAAATATCGGTAACGGTATCGAAACCGAAAGTTAAGATCAGGATAAATATGTCAATGCATATCTTATGGCAACGAAAATTTTGTTTGAGTAGCGTACCGGCCTCTGTGGGTAAATTTAAGCACTATAAGCCAATGGTGATGCTACACTCAGAGAAATTAATTAGTAAAAACAGAAAAAATGTTTGTTGTAACAGCAAAAAATCTGCTGAAAATGGGAAAGCAGTATAGTGTGCTAGGTTAGGTTGAAAAGAGGGTGCAGATATTAATCCGCACCATGCCACTATGGACATACACCTAAGCCAGTAATCGGCTTGTTGTGCGCTCTAAAAATTGTTGCTAAAACTGCAAACATTTTCTGCTGTTTTCAAATGATAGAAAGTTAAAAATAGCTCAAAAATTTAATAGATATTTAAAAAAAAATTAATATTATCTTAACTCTCAATGTTACAAGCATGTAACGTACAATTTTTTTCCAATTTTCTTTGATTTGAACGAATTTAAATAACAGTAGAAGAAAAAAACTACTGCAATTATATTTATGTTTTTAAACAAAAAATAAATCCTAATATTGGCATTTTTTCATTAATATATAGCAAATGCCCCAATTGTTGTTAAGTAGCTCAAAAAGTTAGCATGGATTCATACAAAAGTTAAAAATTTTTAATTTAATATCAGCAAACATTGTTTCTTTGGGTGTATGGACGATGTTTCACAAATTTAAATAAATCGGTTTTAGATGCAAAATACGTTCCATCGTTAGACGCATTTGACGCAGCTTTTATGCGCTATTCACTTGATCCCTGGCAAACCATTCACTCGTCCTCTCACGCACTTTCTAATCTACGGCGATGAGACAGCACCAGCCACCATTGTCGTTAGCACTGAAAGGTACATATATTCAAACAAGCCACCAAATCCAGAACCAACGGCGGAGAACAGCACAATCCGAGGCGGTAATTCGGAAAAGGAGACGGCAAAGTGTGTCTGCCATAAAGCAATGCCACATTAAATAAAGTTAAGTCGTTTAAGTCAATTTGAAAATTTTACACTGCCGGTGGTTGCGGCTGTAGCTGTAGTGGTAGCTGCGACAACCTGGGCCTGTGTTCTCCATGCAGCATTATTTGGCGCCAGCATTTGGTGGCTGGGTTTTGATCTATTTTTCGTATTTAACATGATAATTTAAAGATTGAGCTTACACGAAAATCACTATGTCTTGTATTTGTGAACATTTTGTAATTGGCATAAAATGTCAATTGATTGTGATGTTAAGTTCGTTCGTTCGTTCGTTCATTCGCTCCGCATTGGCTGCTACACAACAAGAAAACGTGCCTCGCAGACGCTTAAAAGCCTGTGGCAAACGCAAAGAGGGGTAGAACAAATTAAAGGTAAATGTGTCTATTTGCATTAAATTGGCCAAGTGTAAAGCTTCATTTGTGCGCTGCACAGTGGCTCAGGTACGTTGTAAAGAGCCCTGTGGCTGAAGGCAGACTCGAAAACGATGACCTCATGATTGCAAAGTGAGTTTCAACATTCAACATTTGACCACAACCTTTTGATACTTTGCACAACAGTTAGCAGTATTAAAGCGAAGTTAAATAATTTAAACCAATTTTAAGATAATTTCATCCATGAACAAATACAAATCGCTTATGTCTTGATGGGTGGCATAACTTAAAAAAATCGATTTTTTTCCAGAAACGCATTGTAAGATCGCAACTGCGCTTTACGTTCAAAGAAAATAAGAAATTGAAACAAATACCTAAACAAGTAAAAATGCAAAGTTTTTTACCCTCCAACATAGATCGCATATGTTTGTATGTGAGCTATATCAGCTTGGAGTCCACCGTAGAAAATTTCATTGAAATTTTGTCTTAAGAAAAAATTTCATTAAAATTTCGTCTTTAGAAAAAATGTCATTGAAATGTTGTCTTTAGAGAAAATTTCATTAAAATTTTGTCTTTTCGCCGGTGTGAAACTTTTACAAATTAGAACAAAAAAATTTACCATGTTGGTTTTTAAGTGGTAAAAAGTTGTAGACTTATTTTCAATTTTTTCGCAGTTTGGCCCACTGTGCTTCAGAAGACAAGGACGAGCAGACCAAGGATATTTTCTACAAGCGCCTAGGAAGAGAATACAACAGTTGTCTCGCCCATGATATTAAAATCATTCTGGGAGATTTTAATGCGGAAATAGGCAAGGAAATTGTCTTTGGTGCAACAGTCGGAAAATTTAGCCACCACTAGATAAAGTCCGATAATGGGTTGAGGCTAATAGATATCGCAGCGCCAGATTTCAACATTAAAAAAATTCACAATGCTTAAAGAACCAAATTGATCACGTTGTGATAGATGGAAGGTATTCATGGCGAGTCATAAGTATGACGAGAAAAGTAAGATCTGACACTGCACCGAAGCTGGACTCGGCTGACCCAACTGCTTGAAGAGCTTCTACTGAAGCCAAGAATGTGATATACAGAGCAACCCTGCAATCGGTAACAACGCGCCAGATGAAAGACAGATGTCGGGAGAAAAAGAGAAAGGAGAAATGTATTTTCAGTAGAAAGAAAAAGGAACTGGAAAGACGTGAGTGTGAGCGAATTGAAATTGTGCAGGAGTCAGAATGAAGTCCGGAAATTCTACCAAAGAATCTAACGCCAAACCGAAGGCTTTGGTGCAGGCACATGCTCCTGCACAGACAACGAAGGAAATCTGGTAACTAGTACATATAGTTTGTTGAGAATATGGAAAGAACGCAAAAACCAATCCCTGATGATGGCATAGAATAAATACCTCAGACTGAGGTCCAAGTAGCAGTGACTCGACGGAAGAACAACAAGGCAGCGGGATCATATGGGTTGCCCACTGAACTAAGACCGGAGGCGACACGCTGATAAGGCGTATGCAACAGCTTATCTGGCTCGAAGAACGCATACCTCATGATTGGAACCTCAGCATGCTATGTCCCGTACACAAGAAAGGAGACAAGAAAGATACTTTCGAGCGTACTGTGTGAAAAATTAAAACCTTAAGTCAATGAAATAATAGGATCCTATCAATGCGGCTTTAGACCTGATAAACCCATCAAATACACGATATGTACACTGCGCCAAATCCTGGAAAAGACCCGAGAAGGTAGGCTCTACTGTTATCATTTCTTTGCTGACTACAAAGCCGCTTGCCACAGCCCCATTCAAAGGTATTTCAAGCCATGTCTAAATGACACTTGCTGATGCATGTTCCTAAGTAAGTATAAGTATAATATCCTGCTGGAGAAGATTATACGTGATTCAGATGTGAATAGATATAGCACACTATTCACAAGACAAGACAAGTTTACCCCTGTTCCTTAGTGGAATGTACATGGACAAAATTTGCAATTTTACTCATAACACAACACATGCTTTTCGCCTATGACGACGACTTCGATATCATGGATCGGTCTCCGGAAGTAGTAACTGCAGACTTTTAAAGTATCAAAAGAAAATCAGTGAAAATGCGTCTGGCAATAAATGGAAATAAAATAAATTGATGGTATCAACTCCCAAAACTCCTCGAACATCTGAGCAAATGAAGAAAATGGAGTAAGTTGGGAACCACAACTTTGAGATAGTGCGCAACTTTAGCACCGCCGTAACCGAAACGAATAACACCAGTTTTGAAATAAAGCGAAAAATAATATTGGCAAGCAGATGCTACTTCGGACTGAGCAACCAGCTGAGGAGCAAAGCCACCTCTCAACAGACGAAAATTACACTATATAAGACACTGATACTATATGTGCTGTTGTATGGCTCCGAAGCTCAAAAAGCGGCTCAGACAATGTGTGATTCACACTGCCTACATCGGGCGTTGTATCAAGGATAGCACAGTCGCCGCCGCATGACCAAAGAGAAAGTTCCCTTAGACTCAGACCAGTGGTCGCAATAAACCACGTATATACTATGTGTTACCAAAATTTTGATAAAATCAGATGAAAACTATGTCTTTTTTATAAATCCACAAGAAGTTTTTGGGACGATAGGTCATCATAGAACTATGTCAGGCAAGTATGTTTCGCGATGGGTCCAATGACTGCTAAAAAAAGCTGTTGTTTGTTGAAAATTATTTTAATTTGCAAATAATACTTGGCTAAAAATTTGTATATGGAAAGTGAGTGTACTAGGTGACGTATGACTTATGGCATGTGTGGGTAAATAATAAAAACGTAATCATACGCACCCATGTCAATTAAATTTAAAAAAGCATATTTTGTTAATGGTTGGTGATGTGTCATATGTTCTCGCCAAGTAATGGGTGTTCTTCCATTGGACGTGGTCGTACTACACATTTCTGATATGCAATATGAGGAACCCATGAGCCGCATTTAGAATGGGTGCACAGAGTCTACAGTGAATCAGATTAAACCAAATTGTGGTAAAATAATGCTGCCCGTAAGTTCTGGAAATCAACCGCCATAAAGAACTTAACGTTGATATCAATGCATGGTCTATGACACTCGCGTTCAATGTGGTCAAGTATTAGTCAGATAGGGTTAACAGAACGCTCAGTGATATAAAAAAGCATCACTATCCGATATGATACAGGTTAGGTTAGGTTAGGTTGAAAAGAAGGTGCGGATATTAATCCGCCCTATGCCACTATGGACATACACCTAATCCAGCTATCGGTTTGTTGTGCGCTCTAAATACTAAAGGGTATGATACAACTTCTGTCGATTTTAGCGCAATCGAGAAGATTTGGACCGCACCTGACATCGATGTCGAGGGAAGTAATTCAAATCGAAGCCACAATTTGAGCTATATTGGGTCAAAAAATATTAATTTAGCATGCTAAAAATCCAATTGCAATTGCAGTTCACATTTCAATAGTTTCGTTTTTAAAGGCTTTAGTGTGGTTTCAACACACAGGCCGACGGGCATATCTATGCAATTCATTAAATTGTCGAATATGGATATTTCGAAAAATAGTTTTCTTATAAACTCAATAAATCCAGTCGGGAGATCGGTCTATACCGCAGCAAAATAAATTTAATAACAGATTTTATCCCGCTTTTGAAATGGCTGTCGAGATACCTAAGTTTCCAAATTTCAGAAAGTTGTGTATCTATGAGGCTGTAGCACAGCGTAGTTTCACGTATCCATTAAGAAATTTTTTTATCTGACCCACCTTCACGTGCTTGTGGGTGACGAAAGAGTGGGTTGGTTGAGTTTTGTCACAAACAATAAAGCATTTATTGAATTTAATCGAACCACTTAAGAAGAGAAAAAAAACTCTAAACAACCACAGACACACACTCACAGGCGAAATAACTTAAGTGTGGGCTCATCACAGCGAAGACAAATTGGGCACGCATATGAAAAATTCTAGAACACGGAAGCCGCTGTCGCGTTTCTTGCAACGTGCCTTTTGGTAATTTCGCGTTCTGCTTCAATTCCACTTAAAGCGTAACATTAATTTGGGAAATTACCAATGAAGGAATGGCAAACAAGAGCTTTGAAATCAATATTGATTTTGAAATCGAAATAATAATGGAAAACACACTATAGAACAATAAGGGGGTTCCCAAGCAGACACATTAGCGTAATCGCAACTATAAAGTCAATGAATTTTAAAGTTTTCAAAAACTTTCAAATGATAGGGTCACAACAATACCTTCGTTTAGGCCCTCTAAAACCCCATCCAACAAGAGGCATACCAAGTATGCCTGGTATTAAAAGAGATGAAGCATATGCGGGTTGTACAATACATACAGCGGTCAAAAAAAGTATTCATCATTCAATGTTTTTTTTTAATAAGTCTACAAAAGACAATTGGAATAAAAACATATTAAACTAATGATGCAGTAGTGCTTGTGTGATATATATGTACACAATTTCATTGTTTTTAAAGAAAAAAATAGTATTTATTGGAACATTTTACAGCTGAACACAAAAAATTAAACAAAAAAAGTATTCATCATTGCAAAAAAACAAAAAAATAAATAACATAATTTAAAAAAATTAATACTTTGTTATTCGACCACCGCGTCTTATAACTTCTTTTAAACGGTTTGACATCGATTGGACTAATTTAGCGGTTATATTTTGGTCTATATTAGTCCATTCCTCCATTATCACCTGTTGCATTTGACTCTTGCTCGAAAAATTGCGCGTTCTCAATTTGCGTTCGAGATGTTCCCAAAGATGTTCAATTGGGTTCAAGTCGGGACTTTGAGGAGGAGTTTTAATGACTTTGGGGCAGTTATACAGCATCCACATCTTGGTATTTAAAGCAGAATGTTTGGGGTCATTATCTTGATAATATTGAAAGTTATTACCAAGCCCAAGTTTTACAGCACTATCTTTTAAATTCCTCTTTAAAATGTCAATGTAATACTTATGATCCATTACTCCATTAATAATTTCAAGATTTCCCGCTCCTGAAGCCGCCATACACCCCCAAACCATTAAACCACCTCCACCATGTTTTACAGTAGCAACTGTGTTTCGTTCTTCAAGCTCTGTATTTGGTTTTCTGTACACTATGACCTTTCCATCGCACCCAAAAAGATTAAACTTGCTCTCGTCTGCAAAAATGACTGTTTTCCAAAATGATTCGGGCTGTTTTACATACATTTTGCGAAGTTTAGCCTTTTCACTCGGTTTATTTTATTTATAAAGGGCTTCTTACGTGCAGTTCTTCCTCTATAACTATGCCTTTTGAGTGTATTTCGAATTGTTTGTGTAGTAACTTCCTTCCCTAAATATTCCATAATGTTTTTACGAAGAATGGTCGCATTTGTCTTCGGAGTTTTCTGAACTTGCCGCACTAGCCAACGCACATCTCCAACTGAAAGTGCTTTTGGTCGACCAGATCTTGGTTTATTGTCAACAGTTTTCGTTTCTGTCTACTTTCTGATGATGGATTGTATAGTAGATCGTGGTCTATTTAATATTTCACTGATAGTTTTTTGAGTTAAACCATTCCTGTGGTGTTTTATTATCAAAACTTTTACCTCATCAGAAACCTCGTTTTGCTTACGACCCATTTTGACAAAAACTATATTTTCAATGAAATTAAATATTTGCTGTCAAGGGCAAAGCCTCCTTTACTAAATAAAACAGAAAAGGGGGATTCCCAAATAATATTTGAATTTGACTTTGATGATAGCACATCAATGATGAATACTTTTTTTGTTCTGTTTTTGGTGTTATTATATAAAATTGCATTTTTTGCGCTAATTAAATTTATTTTTTGAATTTATTTTAAAACATATTACGAAAAATAAACTATTGCATAAAACTGCATTATTTGTTTACTTTAAATTTTCTTCAATTACCCAAAATAAGTGAATTTATTATCAATTTTGCTAATGATGAATACTTTTTTTGACCGCTGTAGTTCGTTGTAGGTGCTGCTCGTGCGAACAATGCATGAATTCAAACCCTGGCGCTTAACGACATATGTGGAAATGCTAATATTTGGCCCTCCATTGCACATAAAAGTCAGCATGATGACACAATAATATTTCACAAATTTATTCACAATATATAAAAACGAGTAAAAAGGCGTTAAGTTCGGCCGGGCCGAACTTTGGATACCCACCACCTCGGATATATATGTGAACCACCTTTCCTCAAAATCCGGTGCAAAATTCATACCTTATGCCCCATAGCAGCTATGTTCCGATTTGGACCAGGTACTAATAAGTAAAAGTTATTGTTCAATTGTATATAACAAAATATTGGTATTTTTAGTAGTTATATCTAAAAATAAACCGATCTGAACTACAGCGGTCAAAAAAAGTATTCATCATTCAATGTTTTTTTTTTTAATAAGTCTACAAAAGACAATTGGAATAAAAACATATTAAACTAATGATGCAGTAGTGCTTGTGTGATATATATGTACACAATTTCATTGTTTTTAAAGAAAAAAATAGTATTTATTGGAACAAAAAGGGCCATTTTACAGCTGAACACAAAAAATTAAACAAAAAAAGTATTCATCATTGCAAAAAAACAAAAAAATAAATAACATAATTTAAAAAAATTAATACTTTGTTATTCGACCACCGCGTCTTATAACTTCTTTTAAACGGTTTGACATCGATTGGACTAATTTAGCGGTTATATTTTGGTCTATATTAGTCCATTCCTCCATTATCACCTGTTGCATTTGACTCTTGCTCGAAAAATTGCGCGTTCTCAATTTGCGTTCGAGATGTTCCCAAAGATGTTCAATTGGGTTCAAGTCGGGACTTTGAGGAGGAGTTTTAATGACTTTGGGGCAGTTATACAGCATCCACATCTTGGTATTTAAAGCAGAATGTTTGGGGTCATTATCTTGATAATATTGAAAGTTATTACCAAGCCCAAGTTTTACAGCCTATCTTTTAAATTCCTCTTTAAAATGTCAATGTAATACTTATGATCCATTACTCCATTAATAATTTCAAGATTTCCCGCTCCTGAAGCCGCCATACACCCCCAAACCATTAAACCACCTCCACCATGTTTTACAGTAGCAACTGTGTTTCGTTCTTCAAGCTCTGTATTTGGTTTTCTGTACACCATGACCTTTCCATCGCACCCAAAAAGATTAAACTTGCTCTCGTCTGCAAAAATGACTGTTTTCCAAAATGATTCGGGCTGTTTTACATACATTTTTGCGAAGTTTAGCCTTTTCACTCGGTTTATTTTATTTATAAAGGGCTTCTTACGTGCAGTTCTTCCTCTGTAACTATGCCTTTTGAGTGTATTTCGAATTGTTTGTGTAGTAACTTCCTTCCCTAAATATTCCATAGTGTTTTTACGAAGAATGGTCGCATTTGTCTTCGGAGTTTTCTGAACTTGCCGCACTAGCCAACGCACATCTCCAACTGAAAGTGCTTTTGGTCGACCAGATCTTGGTTTATTGTCAACAGTTTTCGTTTCTGTCCACTTTCTGATGATCGATTGTATAGTAGATCGTGGTCTATTTAATATTTCACTGATAGTTTTTTGAGTTAAACCATTCCTGTGGTGTTTTATTATCAAAACTTTTACCTCATCAGAAATCTCGTTTTGCTTACGACCCATTTTGACAAAAACTATATTTTCAATGAAATTAAATATTTGCTGTCAAGGGCAAAGCCTCCTTTACTAAATAAAACAGAAAAGGGGGATTCCCAAATAATATTTGAATTTGACTTTGATGATAGCACATCAATGATAAATACTTTTTTTGTTCTGTTTTTGGTGTTATTATATAAAATTGCATTTTTTGCGCTAATTAAAATTATTTTTTGAATTTATTTTAAAACATATTACGAAAAATAAACTATTGCATAAAACTGCATTATTTGTTTACTTTAAATTTTCTTCAATTACCCAAAATAAGTGAATTTATTATCAATTTTGCTAATGATGAATACTTTTTTTGACCGCTGTATATACCACACTGATGTCGAAAACTTTAAATTGAGAGATCTGTTTATATGGCAGCTATATGCAAATCTTCATCGATCTAGACCAAATTGCAGAAATATGTGGAGGGGGTTAACTTAACTCTTTGTCCCAAATTTCGGCAACATCGGACAATAAATGCGCTTTTTATGGCCCCAAAACCTAAAACCGAGAGATCGGTCTATATGGCAGCTATATCCAAATCTGGACCGATCTGAGCCAAATTGACGAAGGATGTAGAAGGGCCTAACACAACTCACTGTCCCAAATTTCAGCAAAATTGGATAATAAATGTGGCCTTTATTGGCCTAAGACCCTAAATTGGCGGATCGGTCTATATGGGGGCTATATCAAGATATAGTCCGATATAGCCCATCTTCGAACTTAACCTGCCTATGGACAAAAAAAGAACCTGTGCAAAATTTCAGCTCAATATCTCTATTTTTGAAGACTGTAGCGTGATTTCAACAGACAGACGTACAGACGGACGGACATGTCTAGATCGTCTTAGATCAAGAATATATATACTTTATAGGGTCGGAAATGGATATTTCGATGTGTTGCAAACGGAATGACAAAATGAACCGTCGGTGGTGGGTATAAAAATTTTAGCGCTAAACCTTTGATACATTACCATAATGGATTCTATGCAAGTTTTGCGTATTTGAAAATTGCAAATGCAAATTTTGCCCATGAACATTTCACTAAGGAACAGGGGCAAACTTCTCACATATCAATGATAACAGTCCGATTCAAGTTTTAAGCTCAATGATAAAGGGTCTCCTTTTTATAGCTGAGTCCGAACGGCGTGCCGCAGTGCGACACCTCTTTGGAGAGAAGATTTACAAGGCGTTGTACCTCGCAAATTTTGCCAGCATTAGGAGGGGAAAACCACCGTTGAAAATTTTTTTCTGATGGTCTCGCCAGGATTCGTGCCCAGGCGTTCAGCGTCATAGGCGGACATGATAACCACTGCGCTACGATGGCCTCCCATTGGAAATTTAAATTTACGAAACTATTTGGAAAATATTATTAAACAGGAGAAAAGTAGGATGTGTTAAAATATGGCTCATTTCGATCTATATGGATGTAAGAAGCCCAAAGAGTAGACAGAGGCTATATCTGCTCACCCCACATTCTGCGCCTATTTGCTTTTTCACTGGGTTAGGTTGAAAAGAGCGTACGGATATTAATCCTCCCCATATCACTATCCACATACGCCTAAGCCAGTAATGGGCCTGTTGTGTGCTCTTAATACTAAAAACTACCGTCGAAGAAGAAAATCTAAGTCAGGAACACTGTGCTACTTACAAAATCCCTAATAGTTATCCATAAAACGCCCTTAGATGACTACCACTTGCCGCACCTGTTTTGCATAAATGGGCTCGTAGTCCTGTGTGCCCCGTTATGTTACCGAAAGACATACTGACCTCCTTCTAACTTGTTTTTCGTCCTCTCACGATCCGGATCACCCCACACGCAAAAAATAATACGTTTGCGACATTTTTACGACAGACAAAAAAAAGTTTGCTTTTATTGTAACTGCGTAACGAATCGTTAGCCGTAAACGTAGCATTTTTGAACGTAACTAACTTTGTTTAATGTAAACCCTTTAGCAGCTTCGCCTACGGCAAAATGACCTTTATTTTGTTGTTTATGTTTCGATAGATGCAAACGATTATTCGTTTGCCTCACCAATAATTATTCTCTTATTTTTCTCCTACTAGAGAGAGAGAGAGAGTGAGTATTTGAATGTATAGACAAGTGATGGGCAAAAAATGCTCACACTATTGCTCATTACTTTGTACGTTCACATGAAAATAAGCAAGAAAATAAGCCCATGGGCTTGCACATAATCGCAATTGCACACTCGTTATTGGTATAGGCACAATCTCACATACAACATTTATTCCCTTTTTTACTGAGCAAAGAGTAGTCAGTATGTTGAGCAGCTCGGTCGAAAGCGAATGGTAAACATGGAAAGTGACAATTTTTAAAGTTTCGTCTTAGATACAAAAATGCTAGTATGTTTAACGATAAATATCATTAGAGCAACAGGCAAATGGCTGCCAGGTACAAGAAAATACAACAATAATACATTTCTGAGGAACATACATTGTTTGGTAATACTTATGCGACAAAGAAATATCCATCTCAAATAAGGTATGTAAATGTGCGAAAACAGCAACCCCCATAAGTAATTTTTTGTTTATTTGTTGTCTAACGAGTACAGCAGATCATAATAAAAACCCATAATGGAGTTATGGGAAAATGGAAGGCTTCTTATATAGTTGTGCATCAAAATTGATCCAAATAATCTACGAAACGGTTTTAATTGCCAACTGAAATCTGCTTATAAATGGTAAACATTTGAGTTTGAATTATGTTACAACATTTAATTTGGCATCCTTTTCAATATGCATAACCTTTATTAAAATTAAAAAGAATATACATACGTTAACATAAGCATGATAAGGTCAATTAATATAGAAATAAAGAAAAACTAGTTGAAACCCTAAATAAAAGGTTTATAACAAGAATGATAGGTATTGTCACGGTAAAAGAATTTATATTTGTCACAAATTTTTGCAAGACAATTTTGCAAAAAACATGTACTTTCATCGTAAACAAAGTCCAAATATTTTCACAAAAGAAAATATCCTTTATGTGAAACGATTTTGTTTTTTGTTTGCATAGGATTTCCGTCTTCCTACCGAACGTTGCGCGTTAGTCACCCATGCCATTAATTCGGACTTGGTTTCGAGTTAACCAAGTTTATTGACGGCAGTCCTCTGGTCTTCACTGTCAAATCGTCTGCTCTTTCATTCTCCCTTACACTGCTATGGCCCGGAGTCCAAAACAATGCAGGCCGTGCAGTCCTTCTGACACTCCAAGACTGTTCGTGACATTGCCGTCCTGGTTGTTATTGCCTTAATGACCAGTTTACTGTCCATAAAGATGTTCACACTCGATATCCTGTCGTGAAACCCACACCACCGTACGCATTCTGTAATCGCCCTGATCTCCGCCTGCAGGACCGTATTATGGACAGGCAGTCAAAAACACACCTCAGTCCCTGGGTTCTAATGTACACCCCCAGGGCCACTCTGTCCTCTAGCTTTGATCCATCTGTATAAAATGATTTCCAGAGGGCAATACCAGACTTACATCAATCCAAGACTGTGCCGCTGGCAGCAGTGTCTCACACTCGATCTCAAGTGTCATCGCAGATATCCGATCGGAAACCTCTTCGATTCCCTCCAGGTTTCCTATTGTCGTGTCGAATATGCCGCAATGGTGTGACTTGCTCCTATCTTCTATCAATTCTCACATCGCCTTAAGTCTCATAGCCGCAGTGGCTGCCTCACACGTAATTTGTATGTTTATGGGTCGGATCAGTCGGGCCTCAAAAGCGACACTACTATCGTTAGGGAATCTGCATATTCAACACCTACGAAACGTGGCTGAATTGGAAGAGGGGGAAGATCGGATAACTGAGAAGACACTTGAGATCGTGCCATTGATGCTAGCGGTATAGTCTTCGTTTGAGGAAAGTCTGGCATTGCCATTTGTTATGTTATGTTATAGGGGTGGATCGAAACCAAGGCAGAGAACAGAACTGGGTATCTACATTAAAGGTCCAGAAACACAGTCCTCCAAGCCGAAATCGGAACAATCATTGAGGATATAAAATGGTATAGTGTTAGTTGACCATTAGGGCAATTACAAACTAGACGGTGAAATCGCAGACAGTCCTGGGTGTAGCGAGTTATATGCGCCTACTCTAAATGTGTTACATTTTCATTCCGTGTCGCCTGCATCAGTGAAGGGATAAGAACGGTGACTTGAACTAACAAATATGTAGGCCATCAATAATATGGATTCAACTCCATAATTTAAAAATTTCTTGGATAGATCTTAAGCAGGAAGAGCTAGCTACATGAAGAAATTGCAATAAATGCATATTTTGGTTATTTTCCTTTTTTTTAAGTTTATGTCCCCTTTATTCAGTTGAAACAAAAAAGAAACAATCAAGGGGATCGGAAGCGGTGGTCGCCATTAACTGCCATGCGGCGATGTCGTCAGCACAAACTAAACAAACGTTCTGACCCTATTTGGAGTGATGTGATAGACACAAGACGAGCACTTCTTCTGTAGTCAGTTAGAAAACCGGTTGGATTGCTTATTTGCCGCGTCCATAAATGGTCATTGGTGATACCTTTATTGTAGCGTCACTGAACTGTCCCATTGCCTTATTTGTCCAAATGAGCAACATTTATCTTTAGCAAACAAGCAAGTTTATATGAAAGTCTAAATGTTTTGTTATTGAGTCGACTTAAATAGATTCTAATGCAAGTTAGTGCTTAAAAAGAAGTGAGAAGGGGTTGTTACACATAGACCTTACAATAGCCCTCTTAGCCGCTTTAATGTTAAGTATAAATTGACTTTACCGTTTTATGATCGCTGCAACTTTTTTCAAATTGACGGACCTGAGTGAGCAAGTGGGCAATATCAAAGCAATGGCGACAGTATATTATACCCTACACCACTCGGTGAACTCTATGCATGTTTAGATGCAGAATAAAACAACTCTCTAGATACCAACCAGAAGGGTTGGTGCCTCGACCTCAACAGGAGTTGAGTAGTTGTTTTGGAATAGTCGAAAAAGAGACATTCCGCAGATGAAATTTTGGTTTTTGGACAATTTCATGCAGATCCTGCAGAATGAGACGCAACGGCAAGGAGGTATTCAGTTGTTATCATTGCGCAAATCATTCCATAGAAACCTTAACTATTCTAATTTATAAGTTAGATCATACAAAAATCTGTGTTTGAAAACTATTTGTACACACACTACACAAATACGAGGACAGGCAGATAATTACCTACAGTGTCAAACGCAAACCTTAATACAAATTTAGCTAGAAAGCTGTTTGAATATTTCACTACAACGTATCAATGGGTTGCCTTTGTTCATTTGATTGTTCGTTGGCTAAAATTCCGTTAATATACATCCGACCTCCAAACTCTGAAACTTGGGATTTGTGCCTAAACTCCATAAAATTAGTTCTACTAGGATTTTTTTAAGATTTCACGCAAGCCGATTGCATTCAATTCCAAAGTCCCTTAAAATTTATTTCGTGGTTTAGTGCAGTGGAAAATAAATAAATTATTCCTAAATTTAGGCCTTTTTTATTATTTCGCTTCCTAATTATTTTCTACGAAACAAGTTTACCCGTATTAAGTTGACCTTTTATGAATCCAATAAATTTATTAGAGAGATCGGTCTATTTATAGATATATCCAAATAATTTCGGATCTAGATTTTAATGGGATAGGATGTCATCTGATCCAAAACAACTCACTGCTCCAAATTTTGTCGAAATCTGGTAATAACTACGACTTTTATGGGTCCAAGACCTTACATCGAGAAATCGGTCTACATGTTTTCTATGGGCGCTACATAGTCCAATGCATCCCATATTTGAACTTAAACTGTCTATGGTATTTTGTTAATATTTTATCGCTGCCAAGTGACAGGTCAATATCTTTTTTGAAGACTCTAAACTGATTTCGGCAGACGGACGGAGCGACGGACATGACTGATTGTCTTAGGATTTAACCACGATCAACAATATCTATGTAAAAAGTATAGCAAAGACAAAATTGGATGTATCGATTTGTTTCAAACGGAGTGATTAAATTAATGCACCCCCATTTCTAGCATACCCACACGCTTAGCATGAAATCCTCTATTTCATGGAATAAATGGTAGGTGGGTATTTGAACATTGCCGGAGATGTCATTTAACCTAGGGGAAGTCCTCTCCTACGGGAAATGGGAGAGGTCCCAAGCCTGTCACGGGGTAGGTTCTCTGATGATAGGGACCGGTCCCAGTTCTCGTTCCCTTACATGGGAAAAAACTATCACTTTTATGAGGGTTTGTCGCTCGAGATGACGAATGCCAGCATTCCAACACCGTGGGATAGGTCCTGGGACAGTTCGAAAAAGATGAGTATTCTTTTCAAGTATTTCTAAGGGAGATAACATTAGTTAGAAAATAAATTTAACGGATAAGCAATTTTTTACAACAATTAAACGACTTTTTAAATAAAAATAATTAAAAAACATAAGTTATGACAATTGAAACTTTTCATTCCCCGTAGGATATGTCCTGTGATAGGTAACTAATTCTCCACTTTAGGAGCGGTATATTTGGGGCAATTGACTACACATTTCCAGTAGGGTTGTTTCACTTGGCGCGACTTACATCTCTTAAAGCTGGTACTACGTTCGCTTTTCGCAATATTTTTTGCGAATTCTTTTTTGGATAATAGATTTTGCAGAAAAAAAAAATTATTTCATTTAGTAGAACATTACTTATGAACATTTTTCATAAAACTGTTATGTTATCATTGAGATTTTTGTAGAGTTTCAAAAAAGCAATCGCGAAAAATACGTGTTTTCAACTGTGACGACCATAGTACCAGCCTTTATGGTGACGTTATCACCATAAGCGCAGAAAGGCCTCTGGGGGTGGTCTGGAAGACTGAAATATGCCTGTTCACGTGGAAGTCGAAGGTAGGCCAATTTGAAGCACCACGTTTCCTCAATAAGAGGCAGAGATCCGGGCGATCCGGGATCCGTGGGATAGTGTGGTACTAACGCGAGGACGGTTAGATCACGAGCAGTCTTGCAGTGTAAGAAGGAGATTAGCGCCTTATCTGAGGACGACAAAATCCGCATCGTTCGGGTGCCGGGCCACAACGGAGTAAGGGGAAATGAAAAAGCAGATGATTTGGCGGTGAATGCCGGAGGACTGCCGCCAATCAACTTGGTTAACCCGAAACCTTTCGACTCGACGCAGTCCAAGTTAAGGGAGTGGGCAACGAATGCGCATGCAACATTGTGGAACAGCGAAACGGTGGGTATGACGGCGAAAATCCTGTGTAATGATCCGGATAGTGAGAGGACGAGGCTATTACTCAAAGGAAGTATGAAGGAGGTCAGGTTAGCTTTTGGTATCGTAACGGGACACATAGGACCAGCCTTTATGATTGACAATCATATAAATAGATTATAATCGCCTGACCCGTATGTCATTTCAACGCAGTGCCTATTGAACGTTCAGGCTCGATGACAAAACGCTTTGGCCTGGTTGATTATGGCTCTAAAGCTATCGTGGGGCTTAGATTTTCACGAAATCCACGCTGTTGAACGGCAATCGGAATCTGGGCTCAGGAGGAAGTAGTGTATCAAGTTGCTTGCCTACTGACGAGAGTAGGCAAATGGGACCGGATCTTCTCTTTCAATTGTCAATATCTCCTGTGCAATTAGAGTGTTCAGAGAGCTCGACTCTAAGACTACCTTTCCTGTAATTCACGAGTTTGATTGAAAGGCAATAAAAGCAAATAATTTTCCATATATAAGTGCCTCCTTCAATTCCAAAAGAACGTATATATAACCGAAAGTAAATTCTAAAAACCGACTAATCTGGATCAGAGTGACTGTCTTCCATTTGCATGGAATTCATTTTCGACATCGACAAGCTCCTAGAATTTGATGCAAGAAGAGAAGAATGAAAATACAAATGAACCTCGATTATCAGCGAATAAAGCGATTCCAGTCATCTTTATTATCCATCAACGATTTTCCGATTCGAAATTTTTTCTTTGCTTGATAAACGACCTGATCGACAGACGCTTCGTGTCTTCTATCGTACTTGACGAGAAGCTTAAGCGCCATGTTTACGATCATTGCATGCTATCCATCATCTGCTGCAAAGGTTAAAGTCATTAAATTGTCAAAACATGGAGAATGATTCATTTCGTCGTTATAATTCATCCATATTTCACTCAAGCACTTAGCCTAATTTTCAGGCAAAAAGCGAATTTTGAGTAGAAAATGGTAATCGGTGAGTACTCCTTTTGAATTCAACGCGCCGAGCTCTTGCGACACCAAAAGAAAGCATATCCCGTTGCTACAGTAGCATTACCTGTTGTAACACCTTGCGTTAATGTTTTGCCTGTAAAGAGAGTGGAAGTAAGAGAGCGAAAAAGAGAGTGCTTGGCGTCAAGACAAAATCTATCGACAATTGTACCAGCAGACTAGCCCAATGCTTAGTGAAGTCACCCACACGTTGACTGAGGAAATGAATGCGCTCGCCCAGACCACTAACTTTGGTACATGCACATTACTACATATGTGTATGTACTGTGTAAATCCACAGTCAGTGGGTTTTGCGGCCTGATGACGACAGCCCATACCAGTAGCTCACATGGATGACGTTACTCACTTCCCTCGTCGACAACTCTATGGGTCTGTGGATGTATCTAAATAAGCAAATCATTAGCCACTCATTCATTCATTCACTGAAACAGCAACCAGACAGCAGTCGACTGCAAACACTCTGGGGGAGAAATATAAACAACAGCACCGGACACGGTTGAGTGGGTTGGGATTGGTATTCACTTAAGAGTTAAGTCAAGATCAAAACGCCTTTGCAAAGAAACCTCTCAAAATCAAATTCAATGTTTTGATCTGGCAACATTTGCCTCGATTGAAAAACCCAGTGAACTTCAAATAAATCATCCTCATGGGTAATTAATTGATTAGATCGCCAAATCAATTATTTTAATTTTTAGACAAAAAATGCTTTTATACAAGTAAAAGCGAGTTAGGTTCGGCCAGGTCGAATCTTATATATACCCTCTACCCAAGATGTACTCTTAAGGTAGGGTCATGCGAACAGCTGAGTATAAAGTATAATTTTTTTCTATTTTGCATTAACTCTTAATGTCAAATGCTTGTTAATACAGCTGTGATCTTAAAACGCTGTTTTATTTGTTCCGATAATCCACACACAAGCAACAAAACAGTGTTGTAATGATGAAAATACAAATATTTGAAGAAGATAAGTTTATTTCTAAAACCACTTTGACATTTGAACTTATTGCATTTACCAATCGAGGTAGTTTCTTTGGGGGTAGATTTTTTTGTGTACTAACGACGCTACCTCTGAATTGTACCATGCCCTCCACCATGGATCGCATAGTATAAGTTCTTCGAATGACTTTTTCAAATATACAGGAGCTCTTACAAGTGATGGATTGACATCGGATAATTACCGCGTCTTTTAAAGGCTAAAGAAGTCAAATCGGACGATGTCGAAGACCTTACCGAAACACAAATTTCAGCCAAATCGAATAAGCCCTATTTGCCCTAGAATGTTACTCGATCTTCATGTATAAGGAGAGTCAGTGCAAGATTTTAAACGGACGGATAGTCATTGTTATGCTCCCTAAAGCAATTTTAATTTGCACAGCTGTATTGCAGCAAGTAGTTGCATTTGTGTATTCCAGGGAATCTCTTATTGACTTTTGTAAAACTTTGCATTTTCTGCATCGAATATGTCGAATGGTATGTTGGGTAATCACTAGAAACTATCAGTTGACTGAAACGCAAAACAATCATCCACATAAACCACGTAAGACTGCATCGGCAAGCGCCTCCGCACAAAAAAAGTTCAAAAAGAAATACTCACGCGGGAAACAGGGCTGCCATATATTATTAAAAGGAAAAATTTCACTAAATTCGTCTAATTGGAATGGAAAATAAAAATGGAATATTCATTCGTGGATAATAGAATATGGCAGAAATGAACATAGGACATAGCAATTTTTAAAATATTATAAATTAGCAAGTATTCTGAAAATGTATATTTTTCTAAGTAAAAAAGCTATATATATATATATATATATATATATATATATATATATATATGTATATATATATATGTATATATATATATATATATATATATATATATATATATATATATATATATATATATATATATATATATACATATATATATATATATATATATATATATATATATATATATATATATATGTATATATATATATGTATATATATATATATATATATATATATATATATATATATATATATATACATATATATATATATATATATATATATATATATATATATATATATATATATATATATATATATATATATATATTATATATATATATATATATATATATATATATATTTATATATATATATATATATATATTTATATATATATATATATATATATATATATATATATATTATATATATATATATATATATATATATATATATATATTATATATATATATATATATATATTTATATATATATATATATATATATATATATATATATATATATATATATATATATATATATATATATATATATATATTTATATATATATATATATATATATATAATTATCGAAGAAGTTGAACAAGTGTTATTCTCTAACTTTTTATTTGATCTTACACAGAAAAAAATAAAAACTTTGTTTAATTAGGAAATTTCTACATTCAATTAAAAATTTCGCTGAAATCAGACATAGAAACGAATTTGTATAATTGATTAACAATTTTATAATTTTGATTTATGACAACCTCAAAAATCCAATTAAAACGGTTATTAAATCAATAAACTAATTTATTTGAAAGTTGCCCCTTCTCTCAAATAACATTTTTACCAATTTAGCAAAAGGATATATTGGCATTTTTTGCGTTATTAATATTTTTTTTTTTTCATTAAATTGCGGTTAAAACTTGCAATATATTGCTTTCAAATATTTATTATACCCTCCACCATAGGATGGGGGGTACACTAATTTCGTCATTCTGTTTGTAACTACTCGAAATATTAGTCTGAGACCACATAAAGTATATATATTCTTGATCGTCGCGATATTTTATGTCGATCTAGCCATGTCCTTCCGTCCGTCCGTCCGTCTGTCTGTCGAAAGCACGCTAACTTCCGAAGGAGTAAAGCTAGCCGCTTGAAATTTTGCACAAATACTTCTTATTAGTGTACGTCGGTTGGTATTGTATTGTAAATGGGCCATATCGGTCCATGTTTTGATATAGCTGCCGTATAAACCGATCTTGGGTCTTGACTTCTTGAGCCTCTAGAGTGCGCAATTCTTATCCGATTGGGATGAAATTTTGCACGTAGTGTTTTGGTATCACATCCAACAACTGTGTTAGGTATGATTCAAATCGATTCATAATCTGGTATAGCTGTCATATAAACCGATCTGGGATCTCGACTTCTTGAGCCGCTGGAGGGCGCAATTCTCATCCGATTTGGCTGAAATTTAGCATGACGTTATTTGTTTGTTGTTATTACGTTATCTTGATTTCCTGAGCCCCTAGAGGGCGCACAAAATCCCCAATAGTTTACCATACTACGCCCCTAAGTTGGTTCATGTCTGGTATTGTGTCCCCACCTAAGTGCCTGTGTCTGTTAGCCGCGAAAGCAGGGCAATGACATAGGAAATGCTCCAACATCTCATCATCTTCCCCACATGCTATCGCATGATACCTAACCCAAACGATGCGGATCGTGCCATCCTCAGAGAAGGCATTAATCCAAGATTGTCCGTGACCTTACCGCCCTGGTTGTTATTAGCCTGATGGCCAGTTTACTGTCCGTACTGAAATAAACACACCATAAATTTTGTTTTACTTGTACTAGCTGAAGTTTGATATGTTGGATATACTGCACTTTAATTTATAAAATAGTTATCTTATTGTGTAGGAACAAAAAACAATGAACAAATAAAAAATAAATAAAACTTTCGTCGAATTGTTTGGCACCCCTGCGCACAACGAAGTGTGGCATTCATTTTTCAGAAGTCAGAGCCAAACAAACCAATGATGATGGCCAATCGTTTGGATAAACACACCGTTTTACACACACGCACATGTGATTTTATCATCTAGGAGTGAGAGCTACAAAGAGAACAACAAGAGACGTGAACAAGATATGAGAATGTCAGTCTTACTCTCTTCGGTGTTCTCCATTCTTGTTGGTTTCAATGCTCGGTGCTATCAAAAACTATCGATTTTAATTCAGTGCAAATTTAGCTAACCTCGGAAGCGGACACGCTTAGAACAAAAGACACTAGAGCGCACTGCGAGCAGCTCGTGCATGCCGGTAAAGTTGTCAATTGATCAACTACGAGATCTCTTGTCGGTGCGGTTTTTTTTCGAAATTTGTACCCCACACATCCTACACTCAATCAGTCGCACGCTACGCTCACTCCATCCGCCGTGTGAGACGCGTAATAATACTATTTTTAGAAGCGATCGCAAAACAAAGCAACGTGCTGAAGCAACCAGCCACCAGCACAGCGTTCGGTGTTTGTGGGGGCATACAAAATAATAACATCTTGGCCAGCAGTAAATTTAATATCTCCTCCGGACGACGCAACCATTCGCCCCTTCGCCGCACACTCTTAAATATCGTTCAATGAGTTTTGTACTCTACTAAAATTAATTCTCTATACGCCACCTCAGATCGGTCCTAGCGGAGCATCCGACGATCTACGCGTAGTCGCTAGTCACCTGCAAACGTACAAGTGACGGACACAAATCCAAACAAACGCTCTGCCGGCAATGATAAAGTACTGAAATATTTGATATATTCTAAAATTAATACAAGCGTCGGAGAATCCGAGGCACCGCACGCCAACTCTTCATTTGCAGCTAGCGATTGCAACAACAGTTCGAGCTAAAGGCAAATCGTCACATGAGTGCTTTGCCACTTGTTAATCGTTGATGTTATAGCATTTGCCTACCCTTGACTGCAGTTAGTCCATCAGGAGGCCGAGCGGCTCGAACATTTTTTTTGTGGTAAATATTCCATTGTATTGCTATTTGCTTCTGTCCCCGTTCTGTCCCTACCAGAGTATGCGTTTATAATTTATTTTCGGGACGAAGGGATGCAATCCCAAGTAACTATATACTGTTCCTACTGATTTAGATCGAACTAAAGATTTGACTTTTATCTACATTGGCGCCAAGTTTGGTTTGTTTACGGCATTGTTTCTCCAACAAATTGATGAGATTATATAGCACTGTGGTACTGGGTATTAATTGAGTGCATTGTATAGCGTCTGTCCGTTTGTCCGTCTGTCTGCTTACATTAATCTTAAAAAAAATTACAAAACACAAACACGATTTGACAGGGTAGCACTTTATAGGGATATAGCCTTACCCAAAATTTCACCGAAATCTGACGAAAAATGGGTAGATCGGTCCAACTGGTAAATATATACAAATAAGTTCCGATCTGGAAAGTACGCATTAACGAGCTCAAGAAATCGGTTCATATGGGGACTGAATGAAAATATGCCTCTGGTAAAAAATTAACTGTACAAAGTTTCAGTTCAATATCGCTTTTTGATAGATTGTAGAATGTTTACAACAGACACATAGAGGGACGGACATAAAAAAAAAAATATAAAAACTCTGTATGGTCAAAATGGATATTTCGATGTATTGCAAACTGAATGACGAAGTAAATACTCCCCCATCTTTCGGTGGTTTGCTTTAATAAAATTTTTAATAAAATTTCTGTTTCGATCCCTTTTTATCCCCTCCAACATAGAACGGGGGTACACTAATTTCGCCATTCCGTTTGTAACAACTCTAAATATGCGTCTGAGACCCCATAACATTCTTGATCGTCATGACATTTTAAATCCGTCTGTCTGTCGAAAGCACGATTACTTTCGAAGCAGTGAAGTATTGCACAAATATTTCTTGTTAATGTAGGAAGGTTGCGATTAAAAATGTGCCAAATCGGTCCATGTTCAGATGTAGCTCCCACATAAACCGATTTCCTAAATATACTTCTTGAGACTTTATAGAGTGCAGTTCTTATCTGATTTGACAGCAGTTTTGCACGATGATCTTTACTATATCCTCAAATATATGTATTAAGTATTGTTCGAATCGGGGTAAAATCTGTTACATTTCTCATATAAACCGATCTCCCGAATACACATCTTGAGCCTTTGGAGAGCACAATTATTATCCAATTTAAATTTTGCACCATGACTTTTCTGTGACCATCAACAGATGAAACAATTATGTTTCGAATCGGTCTATAACCTGATATAAGTCCCATATAAACCGATATCCCGAATATATTTTTTCAGCCTCTAGAGGGCGCAATTTTTATTTCTGTGCCAAGTATGGTTCAAATCGGCCTAAGACCTGATTTGACTTCTTGAGCCCCTAGAGGCCGCAATTACCATCCGATTTGGTTGAAATTTTGGATGAAGTGTCTTCACTTTGACATTTTTGTATGACTTTCATCATCAAGTACGGTCCTTATCGGCCTATAACATGATATAGGTCCTATAAATTTCAAAAAGTCATTCAAAGAACTTGTTACATACGATCCATGGTATATAAGATTCGACCCGGCCAAACTTAACACGCTTTTACAAGTTTACTTTTTTTTTAGTAAAATGTCCGTAAAGACCTCAATCCTTGGATGGTGCTAAAAATTTGTTGCACGCAATTAGTTATTACTTGGGCCAATGAAAATATGTTATAAAGTTGCGGGTCTCCCCAGTTTTTTTGTTAAAAATGCCAATATTGTACTTCACAGATCTCCTATTAGGGTTAACATAGTTTATAAAAATTAAACTTAAAATGCATCTACATTAAGTAGTCTTTACAGTACAGTAAGCAAACTTGATAGTGCTGGGCCAAGTTTTCTGTATAGAGACGAAAAAATGAAATTACCTTTTTTTACGAAAAAATGCCAAAAATTTACTTTTTTCACATTTGTAACTCGCATAACTTTTGACTGAAGAATCTGACCTTAGCATATATCGCAACTAATAAATAGTAAATTTTATAAGAAATGCATTCACAAGAAACAAAATAAGAGAACAGCCTCTGCGAAAATTTCAAAAAAAATTGTTTGTCATAGGCCTGTTTTTGTAGGGCTTTTTAAGCACTTTCAGACAAAAATTTTGGAAAATCGGGCTATAAATGCGCTTTTGACACCCCGAACAGAATTTTGTAGGGCCAAGGTGACCAACTTTGAAGGTCCCCCAATGGGTCCCATGCCTTCTAGGTCAATTTCTAGGGAAACTTTGCAGATAATGTGTTTAAAACCTCAGCTATAACCATTAAAATTTCGTGGACATATAGACTTTTGGAATCTGCTGCAAAAATAAAAACCTAAAGACAAACGTTTCTTTAGCAACGAATATACCATTGATTGCAGTTGTTGTTGTAAATTTTATCACCAATAATGATTAAAAATGAAAATCGCACTAGACCTCAAGCTAACTTTTTTGCGAGGATTTTTATAAATAATGCACTAAAAAATCGAAATGCCGAGGTGATCAACTTTAGGGGCCTACACAACCAACGCATTGAAATCGTTTGCACCTCAGCCTATCTCTACACCCGAACAAATAATTTATTGGGATATTTCTTTAAGGCAGAATATTGTCAAACAATGTAAGCGGAGTAGAAATTTTGTTGCTTCCAGCCTGGCGCCGTTTGGTGAGATGTATTTTTGTTTTTGGTATTGCTAATATTTAAAAAATTTCACTTTCCTAGTTCACATCCTCACACGACCGTGAACCTCTACTTACTAACTGCTGGCAGACTGATCTTAACCCAATGAAACAACCAAAAATGAATCTTTATTAGCTAGATTCTCTGCCAAAATGGAAGACACACAAAATATAAACAAACCAAAAAAATCGTCTTTCTTGTAACATATCGCCTTTTACTGCAAGCGAAGTATTTTTGGCTTGAAAAAAGTTTTGAACTTCTGCGTAGAAGAACCATCCCTCCCCAAAGACGAAGTTCATAAAAGTTTTACCATAGCCGAGATGACATCACGATTAATTCACGATCAACGTTCAAGGGCGGAGGAAAATGTTGTACAGCTACCTCAAAAATAGTACTTGCCCAATAAAACTGTTTTTCAACATATTCCAGTAATATGTGGATCAATATGTTCTTTTATGCCTCACCTCAACCAAGGCGAATATGGGCGAAATCAGACTACATTTAGATATCGCTTGTAGCTTTCAGAAAATGCTTTAACGACCACCCTGTGCTACAGTGTGCTACTCTGGGTTTTAAAGGGTGATTTTTTAGCTATTATCTTTTTGTCAACACTGGTTTAAACAGCTCACGCACGTTTTGTGTTTTGTTCCACTGTCAAACATTTATAGTTTGCTCTATAATTTAACCATGAATCATCTTACAAACGAACAATGCTTGCAAATTATTGAACATTATTATCGAATAGCGTGCTCTGTTAAGAAAGTTCATCGCGCGCTTCTTCCAATGAGGGACGAAGCTCATTTTTGGCTCAATGACGTACGTAAACAAGCAGAATTGTCGACTTTGGAGTGAAGATCAGCCAAAAGCATTGCAAGAGCTACCAATGCATCCAGAAAAAGTAACAGTTTGATGCGGTTTATGGGCTGGTGGCATCATTGGACCGTACTTCTTCAAGATGATGCGAATCGTAACGTAACTGTGAATGGTGAGCGCTATCGTGAGATGATATCCAACTTTTTTTTCCCAAAATGCAAGATGTTGACTTGCATGACATGTGGTTTCAACTAGAAAGTGCCACACAGTACTACGTTCGCTTTTCGCTACATTGTTCACCAACTACTTATTTTAAATAATCGACTTTAAAGCAAGAATACTCCCTGATTTCATACAGTAGAACATTCCCTCATTGGGGACCGGTCAATTGGCCGCCTAGATCGAGGGATTTAACTCCTTTGGACTATTTTTGTGGGGCTATGTTAAAGCTCATGTTTATACAGACAAGCCCGCTTCAATTGACGCATTGGAAGACAACATTGACGCATTTATTCGTGAGAGACCTAGATCGAGGGATTTAACTCCTTTGGACTATTTTTGTGGGGCTATGTTAAAGCTCATGTTTATACAGACAAGCCCGCTTCAATTGACGCATTGGAAGACAACATTGACGCATTTATTCGTGAGAGACCGAGCGAAATGTTGGACTAAGCGGATGGACCATTTGAGGCTCAGTCACCGTCAAGATTTGCATGAAATGATCTTAAAAAATGGACCGTACTATCGATTCAAATAAGGATTTCATGAATTTTTCTGAATTTTATGTTTTTTTTTTGAAAACTTTCCTTTAGCTCTTAAAAGGTCACCCTTTAGTTGACATCTACTAATTTCTTCAACACTCAAATGCACATAACTTTCAATCTACTGGAACGATTTGATTGAAATATTTTTAAACGAAAAGCTTTTCGAGCTGGGCAACACTTTAAATCGCTAAAGTATATGAACAATTATAAATAGTAAATTAAATGTTTTTTTTTTTTCAATACTTAATTTTCAACGCTTTTCCAAAACTTTGAAAAAGTGAAAGGATTTATATTAAAAAATTTATAAATTGTGATCCAATTTATTTGAGTTTATATGAAACAAAATGAACCATATTGACACCAGGTTATTGTTTTTCAAAAAAAGATGCAAAATCCAAAATTTTATCAAATTGGCCGAAAAAAAACTACAATTAAGGAATTTTTAAGTTATTAGAAGTCTTTGAAAATTTTTGTTTTGGCAAATCTTGACAGCTAGTTTTATAAAATAGTGAAAACACCGATGCTGAGCTAAAAGCGGAACATAAAATCTCGCTGTTCCTTTCTGTTCCTTCTTTGTTTCACTCCATTTTTATTTGCATTCTCTAAAAAAGATAGTCGGCGTAAAGGTGGCAACTTTATGTATATGATTCTGAAAGCGCTTGTAAGCTGCCAATTAATTGGCTATCAAAGTAGAACCACTCAACACCCACTGTTGACTAGAGGGCGCAATTCCAATCCAATTTGACTGAAATATGTTGTTCCGAATTGTGCTGTGTCTTCCAAAAGTTATGCCACGTATAGTCTGAATCGGTCTATTACTTGAAGTAGCTCCCACATTCACCGTCTGTCAAAATTTTGTAATGCGGTATAATTTTTATGGTTTGTATTGAATGACCAATTAATACTCGCATGTATGGGTCTTAAGCGTTAATGGGCAATATCCCTAAATTGAACGGAATATGGTCAACATGGTACTCAAATAATAGAACATTTTGCATAGAACACAAAATAAAATTATAAATCAAATCAACTCTTTTACATATATTTTTTCTTCATATTCCTAACATTAAAAAACAAAAACAAAATTCTAAGTTTGGTTAAGCACTTTCACTCTAGAGCGATTTAAATGTGATAACAATTAAATATAAGCACCACAAAATCTGCGTTCAGTAATTAAAAATAAACAAAAGAGTTATTTAAACACAAAATAAAAACATATTAACACATTCCTAATATATGGTAATATAGCCACATTGTTTTAAGAGTTTCAAATTTTTTTTTCAAAATATTAAAATAACCCCATTTATCCATTTTGGACTTAATAAATTCTAATTGACCCACTCCATAACTCCACCACCACCGTGCTTCACCGTTCCAACTAAATTTTGTTTTTCCAGCTCAGTCCCGGACTTGCGCAACACTATTTGCCGACCTTTAATGCCAAAAATACAGAATTTGCTCTTGTCGGAGAAAATAATTTGTTTCCAGAATTCAGGAGGCTTATTGATGAAAGTATTAGGGAATGCAATCCGCTTTTGTCTGTTTATGACTGAAAAATACGGCTTTCTTCGACCAACTCTTCCATGAAATCCAGCTCTATGTAATATTTTTCTGGCAGTTTCGGCACAGATGCTTTTTTTTAAACATTGTTTTAATATTTTCAACAATTTTGGTTGACGTTATACGAGGGACGCCCAGGCCGAGGCTTTGAAGTTATAATGGTTTCTTTGTAACTATTAATTACGCGCTCGACAGAAGAATACGTTCTTCCAACTGTTCCACCAATATTTCTAAAGCTTTGTCATTCTTTCCACAATTTAATAATTATTTTTCTTTCAGATATGCATGTTTCCTTTCCTTTAGTTTCCATGCTTCCAAATTTATTAATTAAAAAAAAACACGTGTAACTATCACTTGTTATGATAATGAACTGAAACTAATCAAAAATAAGAACAAGCATCATAAAGAGTAAGGGGTACTTTCGATGTAAACAAAGTGAACGCAGACTTTTTGGATGTCATAATTTCTTCTTATAAGACAAAAGTACCGTTAGAACAAAAAGCAAAAGCGAACTTGTATTTTTGTTTTTGTTTTCTAATTTTGAAATATAAAGAAACAACATATACAACAAAACTTAACTTCAATTATTTTTTTAATATTGTTTTTTAATCATTAAAAAATAAATTGTCACATTAACGCAGACTTTATGGACTATGGAAAAAAGCGTTCTAAATTTGGAGTCATTAAAAAAAAAATACGGCCTCAAAAATCGGTCGTGTTTTTTGGAAGAAAACATTTTTTCGAAAAAATAGCGAGCAATGTTGTTTGTGGCGATATTTCCAAAAAATCATTACCACGAATTTTCATTTATTTAAAAATATTTTCGAAAATTATTTTAAAGGTTTTGATTCCTACAACTTTTGTCCCCGATATTTTTGTTCTACGCAAAATTTTCTTTAATTCGGGCACCA
This sequence comes from Stomoxys calcitrans, assembly GCF_963082655.1. Classification (NCBI taxonomy): domain Eukaryota; kingdom Metazoa; phylum Arthropoda; class Insecta; order Diptera; family Muscidae; genus Stomoxys; species Stomoxys calcitrans. The sequence continues at coordinate 238,527,103 of NC_081553.1, read as the reverse complement.
TTTTGCCAATATTCATTTTCACTTGATGAGGGGAGGGCCCGTTTGGGGCTCTCATGCCCGAGCCCCAAAAACGGACTTGATATTCGTGCTCTCTGGGTCATTTTAGGAGACAAGCAGACAGTTCGATTTTTTTCCATTTTCCCCGTAAACAGCACTTTTGCATTTTAACGCTTAATTCGAGTGATAATAACAATTTTTTTAAGAGGTGAAAAGGTGAAGAGGTGAGAAAGTGAAGCCTAAAACAAACCACATTTTTGAATCATGGTCCCTCTTCCTGCAAGTGTTCGCATAGATGCATACTTCCACAACGATGTGGAAGTTTGAAGAATTGATGCTTTTTAAAGGCCAGAAAATCCAACTGGTGCTTTCAGAGGTCTAAAAACTCACTTCCCAAGACTCAATAAAAAACGAACTGAGACGATTTTTTTTTAAATATATTTTTCATCCTCGCAAAAGCTAATATTTAGTCCGACATAGTTGATTGGCAAAATAGTCAGTAAAATTCACATTATTTACATACCAAACTATCTCACTTTATAACTTTTAGATTGACAATTCGTTAAAAATAACCTTTTTTGAGAATATAAATATTTTCTGCCATTAGAATTTCACAAATTATAGCAAAGAAATTGGCGATCCGTGACACTGTGTATCGCAGCGTCATGCGATTCACATCGAAAAGAGAAGTATCCTCATTATTTCTCAACGGAATTTTCGAGGCAAAATATTTTTTATAGTACCCCGTTTTTTAAAGCAAAAGTACCACAAGGTATAAAAAAAAACAGAATGGCGATAGAGAATACTCGCATTGAATATCAATTAATGTCCGCCCTTGCATTAGCACTGAAGTACTGGCAAATGACTGGGACGTAGAAATATTTGTGATCCTTTTGCATATGGATCGTTTCGAAATGGCATGATAAAATTTCACCAAACCAAGATTTGTGATTCACGGATCTCAGAATGATAAACGAATTCACCAGTCTCCATGTGTACTCGTATGTGTGAATGTGTGTGTGTCCTCAACGGATGGATGGATGTCTGCAATCGAATGATACAAAAGCAACAAACGTCAAATTAACTTGAGCCCATATTTGGAGAAGTAACTTTCCTGTTAAGAGCTGCTGATGCTGGAGTGACGAAAAAATTGACATACTAAACACAGTTTGTGGAAACTTGTCGGTGCGGCCAAGAGCCGCTACACTAGAAACCTCAGACCAAGAGTCTACTTTAGTTGGTCATTCCATCTTTGGCATCGGAGACTCACATGCGGCCACAACCAAAACACATGGAATACCATCTTTGGCTAAAGTCAGTCAAGGATACGCACAGCCACAAAGCGCAACGTTGTCGCTGTGTACTGCCTATTGGCTGCACGCATGTACATTCCATCTCAGCAAACATTTTCGGAAGGCTATGCGGCTTTTGGCAAACAAACTCTGCCTCCACAAAGCGCTGGCTGACTACCTTTGGTGAGACATACTTGCAGTGTTGTCGCCATGAGATGCTCCTTCAATCACATACTGTCCACCACTTCTCACAGTAGCTTTGGGGGTGGGGGCAATTTGTACATAGAATACCCTACCTTGTAGCAAGTGACCGCTTAGCGGTAGGTCCAATGTACAACATTCATCCATCGATTGTCCATTGCCATCGCAAAACGACATCGTCTATCAATTACATCTACAGACTCCAAAAACGTTTGCGCCTAATTAGAAAATGCCATGAGAAAATAGTCAAAGAAAAGCCCCAAGCAAGCGAGCGTAGCGCAACCGATCTTTGTCGCCGCAAGTAGTCAGTCGTCGATGGAATCTAGCATCGTTTCTCAAAATCCGCCATCACAGTGTTTGTGCGTCCGAGAGCTCATATTTATTTATTTTCCCCTTTTAAGGATCGGAATTATTAAGCAATAACAGCAAAATTCAGTTGTACAATAACTTGGCCAATGACAGGCTGTTTGTGTTTCGAGTTGACAAGTTAACGAGTTCGAAACAGTCAAAAACTGAATATGCCCTGACAAGCGAATCTGAAAGTAATGCCACAGTAATGTCACAAAACCCATGCCCATGCAAAAAGCTAAACTTTTCCATTAGAGCATTACTATGAGATTTATTAAGGTTGAAGAAATCTTTTCGAGCTATGCTCCTTAAGGGATGGTACTCTATTCGGTTTTCCCCTGAACAACTCAAACTCAATTTGTAAATGAAAAATGTGTGAAAAATGTAAATGCTTTTGTTAAGGCTACTGACTTAAAAGAACCAATTAGGCACAAGTAATCCAAGTGTAATATGATGACGGGATTGCGTTGGTATAGAAAATTTGCTGTAATTACAAATTGCAAATTTGCCAATGACCAACCACTCCATTATGAAACAGGGTCAAACTTTTCACATATCAGCGATTGCTGTTTAAGCTCAATGATGAGGGACCTCCTTTTTAAAGCCGTGTCTAGACGGTATTGCACAGGGTGACACCTCTTTAGGGAGAAGTTTTTACATGGCATAGTACCTCAGAAATTTAGCCAGCTCCTTATGCTGGTTACATTTCTGAAAATTTTGGGTGTTATAATGTGTCTTCTTTGATATGCAGTTTACATAACTTTTACGCAATTATTATCCGAATTTTCCACACTGACGTCTTCAATGACCTCCAAAGGTCAAAATATCGTTAAAGGTAAGGAAATGACCTTGGGACAAGGCAACATTGAACCGTGGTTAAAGGCACAAAAAAGCCTTGCAAATAGGAGCGTCTTTAAATGTTTAATTTTTTTAGGTTAAGGTGCAAAGTTAAAAAAAAAGAATTTTTCAAAAAATAATAATTGGACAGTCGTCTATGAAGAAAAATAAGAATCAATCAACGATCAAAATTGGAAACGGATGGTCATGTACGTTAGTAAATAGGAAATTTAATTTAAAGAAAGCATTTATTTAAAATTTCGAATTCTTTGGCTCGTTTTGAGAAAACATTAGGCATTAGTGGGACCGGCATACATTCAATAATGCATGAACATTTAACCGTCAAAAAAATTTTGTTCGTGTTGGATCCCACACAATTTTTCAAAATCTCAAAAAAGCCTCGTGTTGATTGGTCGAAAGAAATGCTCCAAAAATACTATTGCAGTGCTTCGAAACACATACGACATCGTGGTAATTGATAAATCGTGGAGTTACGCGTACGAACCCGAAAGTAAACAGCAGTCGACTGTATGGGTGTTTCAAGAAAAGCAAATCCAACAAACGTTGCTCGGGCACGATGCACTTCCAAGCAAATCCCGTACGTAAAAAATAAAATGAGTGGTCAACGTGTTTCCACACGTGAAGAAGCAAAAGTGCTTCGACAATTGGTTTAAACGCATGCAAAAGTGTATGGATCTTAATGGGGAATATTTTCAAAAATAATAATTCTATTTTCGATAATTAATATCTGTTTTTGTGTTCTCTAATCCCGAAATATAAAAGGCAACCCTCGCAAATGTGCATTTTATTTCCGAATATCATTCTAGGACCTAACTAGATCTTAGCATCGAATGAAAAAAATACATCCATATCTAGACGTCGCAGCGGCAAAGGACCAAAAGAAAATAGGGAACTGTTTGCAGAAAAAAATATTATCCACAAGTCTAATATGTAGTACAAATATCGATCATGAAAATTAGTCTATACTTCCAAGACTTGCAGCTGTATTTATTAATTTTTTTCTTTTAGTTTTTGTACAATAAATCCACATCAGCATTTTGTGTTCATAAATCTAAAATAGCACCTGAATAACTAAAGTGCAATTATTTTTTTTTTTATGTTAAGTCATGTTTACACTTGTCGCAGATCCTGATTTTCAATTATATATGAGCTATATGAAGTTATTGACCGATATAGACCGTACTTGTCATGAGTGTAAGAAGTGATAGAAAAATACCACCTCCAAAATGTCAGGCAAATAGAGTAATAATTGCGCCCTCCAGAGGCTCAGAAAGTCAAATTGGGAGATCGGTTTATGTGGTTTATCAGGTTATCAACCGATTTAGACCATACATGGAACAGTTATTGGAAGTCATACCAAAACTACATATGCAAAATTTCAAGCAAACTGGATAAGAATGGCGCTGTCTAGAAGCTCAGCAAGTCTTATCAGGAGATCTGTTTATATGGCAGCTATATCAGGATATAAACCGATTTGAACCATACTTAGCGCAATTGTAGGAAGTGCTACCAGAATACCACGTGCCAATTCAGCCAAATCGGATAAGAATTGCGCAGGCAGGCATATCAAAACATGTACCGATTTAGCCCATTTAAAATTCCAACCGACCTATGTTAATAAGAAGTATTTCTGCAAAATTTCAATCGCCTAGCCTTACTACTTCGAAAGTAAGCGTGCTTTCGACAGACAGGCGTACAGACGGACAGGCATAGTTAGACGATCAATAACATATATATATATATATATATATATATAAGTTAACAGTTACTAAATTTCTGTTTTTATTAATTTGAGTGCTTTTACAGAACTCAATCAAAAATCTTAAACTTAGGTTGAAGTTGGTTGGTGCTGCTGTTGGCGCTGCTGCTGTTGGTTGGTGCTGTTGCTGGTGCTGCTATTGGTTTCTTGCTGATTGACGATTTTGTTATTGTTGTCGTCATGAGGTGTCAGGTTACCCGCTTTGCTGTGTTTGCTGTTGACCTGCGGTACTGGTGGATACGGATTGTTGACTCTTGCGTTAGCTGTAGAAATGCTTACATTTCATTACCATTACCATTTCATATTGTTGCTTACAAATCATGATGGTTCACTGTTTGTTGTTGCAGGCGGACAATGTTGACTGACAGCGGTCAATGAATTAATCAATAGAATCAGCAATTTTTTGGTATCGAAATCCAATATAAAGAATTTTTTGTTTGGCTGACATCCCAGCAAACATCTTTGATGTTAACACCTCCCCTCTTAGTTACGAGCGTCCTCGATCGTAATACCGTTAGAAGTAAGGTATCTGAGATAATCTTGGTACGTCTCTTGGAAAGTTTGTTGAATTCGATGTCGGAACTGATAGTTGATTGGGAGGTGCTAGATTAACGGTTTCAATCAATGGGCGCTGCTTTCTTCTTATCAAGAACAATACCAGAATGAGAGCTGCAGCTATTGTGAGTAAATGCACGGCCGCACTCCATTTGTTTTTAATGTTCAACAGTTCTATCGCTTTTGTATTGTTTAGATGGATCCTTTTTACAAATTCCAAAGTGGTTACTTCTTCTATTTTTGATCCAGGAGATCTAGGTTGTAGGATTGCAGGTAATGGTTCGGCATACGTTGTTTGGAAATAGTTGTATGTCTCGTTGTCAATTGTTATGGAAGCGTTTTGAAACTTGATTATGAAGGTTCCCGTAAGATTGTACTGCTCGTCGTTGATGAGAATGGTACCATCGAATTGATTTAGTAGAATCATCCCAGGCAAGACTTCCTCTACTGTAGGGGTGGTGCTATGTCTCAATAAAGTACAGTTTGCTTCTACGCTTTTTAAAAGATTTAACAAACAATTTTCTTTTTCTATTCTTTTGACATTATTTAAATTACAAACAGTCAGATTATTGAAAGATTTACATGGTTTAAGGATCCCATAGGATTCATTTTTACAAACTAGTATTTCATTATAATCAATTTTATTAATAAGATCCCCACTCTTAGTGGGTTTAATCAAGAGTTTACTGCAGGAATCTAAATTCGTAGTCGGTACATTGACGATATAAATAAGTGATTTTTCATTTGATGCAATTTTTACTTCAGAGAATTCGAATATTTCTTCTATGTTTACAAAGGGAATTGAATCTTTCTCGAAAAGCTCTTTTGCAATATTCACTTCAGTGTTCGACAATACAAATGAATTTATTATGCCGGACTTTGCCCAGTGAATGGCATAATTTACATTAACAATTTCTTCCTTTAAAAGGTCAATTTTCATTTTGAGCATGGTTATAAAATTTTCATTGGTTTTTACAATTTTTATAATTTTGTTGGTATTTTCTGTGAGTTCATCTATTTTTTTTAGAGACAGATTATTTATTACAACCTGCCTATTATTGCTTGACAAAACATTGTTAATTTTTTGCTCTATTATCTCGAAATCGTCGTGATCTGGATTTCCGGCGATCCATTTCCAACTTTTCTTAATTCTATTGATTTTTCTATTTCCTGAAGTTACAATTTTTAAATTCTTTAATTATTCACCAAAATTTTTTTCTCTACCAGAGTTTTCACATTTTTTTCACTTTCGTACTTAAATTCTTCTTAATTATTAAATCTAACTTTTTCCAACTTTTCTTAATTCTATTGATTTTTCTATTTCCTGAAGTTACAATTTTTAAATTCTTTAATTATTCACCAAAATTTTTTTCTCTACCAGAGTTTTCACATTTTTTTCACTTTCGTACTTAAATTCTTCTTAATTATTAAATCTAACTTTTTCCAACTTTTCTTAATTCTATTGATTTTTCTATTTCCTGAAGTTACAATTTTTAAATTCTTTAATTATTCACCAAAATTTTTTTCTCTACCAGAGTTTTCACATTTTTTTCACTTTTGTACTTAAATTCTTCTTAATTATTAAATCTACGATTCACAAATTTTTTTTGTGTTCATTGCCTACTTACAAATGTATCCCTATAAAGATTTTCCATACGTCCATGGAGGCGATTTCGTTGTCCTTTCGTTAAATCTACTTGGAGAATCGTCCGCTTACTTGTTGACGTGTGTTGAGCCGGTAGTTGTAGCTACAGCCTCTGTGGTCTTCTAGGGTGTTTTTTTGGTCCTTGGTCACAGCCTCCGGGTGCGTTGATGGATTGTTGGGCGCCAGTTAACAGTTACTACATTTCTGTTTTTATTAATTTGAGTGCTTTTACAGAACTCAATCAAAAATCTTAAACTTAGGTTGAAGTTGGTTGGTGCTGCTGTTGGCGCTGCTGCTGTTGGTTGGTGCTGTTGCTGGTGCTGCTATTGGTTTCTTGCTGATTGACGATTTTGTTATTGTTGTCGTCATGAGGTGTCAGGTTACCCGCTTTGCTGTGTTTGCTGTTGACCTGCGGTACTGGTGGATACGGATTGTTGACTCTTGCGTTAGCTGTAGAAATGCTTACATTTCATTACCATTACCATTTCATATTGTTGCTTACAAATCATGATGGTTCACTGTTTGTTGTTGCAGGCGGACAATGTTGACTGACAGCGGTCAATGAATTAATCAATAGAATCAGCAATTTTTTGGTATCGAAATCCAATATAAAGAATTTTTTGTTTGGCTGACATCCCAGCAAACATCTTTGATGTTAACATATATATATATATATATATATATATATATATATATATATATATATATATATATATATATATATATATATATATATATATATATATATATATATATATATATATATATATATATATATATATATATATATATATATATATATATATATATATATATATATATATATATATATATATATATATATATATATATATATATGTATATATGTATATATGTATATATATATATATATATATATATATATATATATATATATATATATATATATAGATATATATATATATATATATATATATATATATATATATATATATATATATATATATATATATATATATATATATGTATATATATATATATATATATATACATATACATATATTGGTATACCCCATCCAATGGTGGAGGGTATACAAAATTTTCTTCATATTTTTTTCTGTGTAGAGTAATTTGGTCGAATCAATTGCATTTGGGTTGCAGTATAAACGTGTCTTATTTAGGGCTGGTGTCGAATAAAATAGTTATGGCTTCAGTTTTGTGGCAATCGGTACAAGCAACTTGGATATATATGCAGTATAAACATAACAATACTCTATATTTATTATCCAGTGTAGGGACTGGTATCATGATTTCCAATCAGTTCATCCACGCTCTCCAAAAAATCGGAAACACAAATAAAACAAGTAAGGTCTTGCCAAAGCCAGGCGTAGCCGACCTTTAGATACTCTACACCACATACGCAGGTAAAGTCGTCGAAGATTAAATTTGCATTAGTTTGCAATGTTGAATTTCGACCAAAGCCGGGTATGCACCTCTGAAGAAATTTTGGGTTGCAGCCATTTCTCCTTTGGAAAACAACTGTGTAGACTACAAGATGGCGACAAACATCAATTTACCATTTGAATAATTTATGGCCCATAAAGCACATATGTACTGAAATTAACCGTTTTTATTTGCAAATAATTTTAATTCATATAGCATTAAGCGCTCAAACATACATTTTCGTTCGTAGTTGCGGGCAAAAATTTTCCAATTGCTTCTGCAGTCAATCAAATTTGTTATTCAAAACAGCAAAAATGTTTGCTAAAACAGCAGTTTTTGTCTGCAGAAAATGGGAAAGCAGAGATTACTGCTGTTCCAACAAACAAAGGGCTGCTGTATAAGCAAACATTTCTAACTGCAATTTCAACTAACAACATCTGCTGTCTTGAGTACACAATTCTGCTCAAACAAATTTGTATGCGACTTCTTAAAGAATAAAGATTATGGAAGTTATAGATTCAGTGGTGATTATAAGCCTCCACTGAGACACACATTTGCATTTGTATTTCATTTTTTCTTCTAACATGCCCTTTACAACTAAGCAGCAGTCATTTTCAGCAAACAACAAATTTTTCAGCTACTTCAGCCTGCTACTCTGAAATTGTAGTAATACTGCTGTAAAAGCAGAACTACTGCTACAATAGCAGCAAAATTAACTTTTAATATTCAGCAGACAGTGTTTGCTATTTTCAACGGACAGTGTTTGCTATTTTCAGCAGACAGTGTTTGCCATTTGCAGTAGACAGTGTTTGCTATTTTAAGCAGACAGTGTTTGCTATGTTCAGCAGACTTTTTTCTATGAGTTTATGTTACCCTGTGGCGCCGATAAAATTTTATTTGAACTGCGTACCTGCAAGCGAAATTTTCGGTAAAGGTATCGGTAACGAAAATTTCGATTAGGATACGTCAATGCAATACTTATGGCAACGAAAATTTCGTAGGAGGTGCATACCGGCCTAAAATCCTAACATATTGTTGGAGTCATAAAGAAAATCGTGGTGCAAAATTTGTGCAAGATTAGTTGATTAATGCGTTTGCAAGGGTCCTAAAAGTGAAAATGGGGAAATACATATTAATGGGAGCTAAATTTAAAACTGAACAGATTTCTATGTGTGATCAGAAGATGATTTTTGTGGGGACCGGTTAACAAATGACTAAATTATTGAGTATTAGTCAAAATTTTACGAAAATATATATGGGAGCTATATCTAAATCTGAAACGAAACAGTTAAGATCATAAAAGAAGACATTGTGCTACATTTAGAGCAAATCTTGTAGATAATACGCTAACAAAGACTCAAAAAGTGATAAGCGGGTGCTACATTTATATGTGAGCTATGTCTTAATCAGAATAGATTTCTATCGGTACCCACAAAATTTGGAACGGAAGTTCTCTAAACCTCTTCTGATCACTGGTGAATTTACCAGTGATCAGAAGAGGTTAGGAGAACTTCCATGCCAAATTTTCTGGGTACCGGTTAACAAATGACTTAATTATTGAGTATTATTCAAAATAGGACGAAAATATTTATGGGAGCTATATCTAAATATGAAACTAAATAAACTGAAATCGGCCAAACTCAGTACAATCATAAAATAAGACATTGTGCAATAGTTAGAGCAAAGCTGACAAAGACTCTAAAAGTGAAAACCGGGTAATACATATGTATGGCAGCTATATCTAAATCTGAACCGATTGCTATGACATTAAACACCAATGCCAGAATTTATAATCCTATGTGCAAAATCGTGTGAATAGGTTATCAAATGATCATATTATTGCCATATTAATCCAAATCAGATCAACATATACATATATGGGATCTATATCCACATATGAACCAATATCGACCAAAATCTGCACCTTTTGTGGTAGTCCTAGACGACAACGTAGTGCAGAGTTGTGAGAAGATCGTATGATAAATGCGCTTGCAAAGGCTCTAAAAGTCAAAATTGGGGGATACATATATATATGGGGGCTATATCTAAATCTGCACTGACTTCGATAAAATTCACCAGTTATATCGAGAATCGTAAGAGAAACCTTCATGCAAAATTTCGTGTCAACTTAGAATTTTACCAAAAAAAAGGCGACCGTAACGCAGCGGATAGCATGTCCGCCGATGACGCTGAACTCCTGGGTTAGAATCCTGGCGAGAAAGTCAGAAACCCCATTTTCAGCGGTGGTTATGCCCTCCTAATGCTTACGACATTTGTAATATGCCATGTAAAAACTTCTCCCCAAAGAGGTTTCGCATTGTTCCTTAAATGGAATGTTCATGGACAACGTAATGGTGGTGGTGGGTATAAAAAACAAATAGTGCGTTCAGCCTGCCCTAAACACTCAATTCGTTGTTAGCCGAAACTCCGCAATTATGATTGAACATCAGCGCACCTAAAAACACTGAAATGAACCCAATAGAAATATTTCCGGTGCTTCAACGAAGTCATCAATTGCTCCCATTCCCATTACCAATAAGCATTGATGAGCTCCGACTCGCAATGGGTTTCAAACGTATTTCAAGCTTCACTTATGACAAACTATTTGCGTAGGTGGGACTCTCTAACTGGGCCATAAAATTCCACATATACACGTCATGTGGGAAAACTGACCCATAATACGGGAAGATCATTTTCTGTGACTACGCACTAGTGCTGGAAGTCGTAGGTTGCATGTCGTAAGTACCAAGCGGAATACACCCACATTTGGTTAATCGCTTGCATTTTGTTATTGAAACGGTACACGAATTAAGCGGCAGTAGTCCACCATTTGGCAGAAAATGAATTCAAACATAGCTCATCAATTCGACGTCATCTTCAAAATGGGGTTTCTTTCAAATCATAAATAAGTGCGTCACATTTTAAAATTGTGTTTAATTCACTTTATTTCATTTGAAATTCCGATTTTGAGCGGCTGCAAATGATTGCTTCAAAAGATGTGCTCTCATTGTTTTCCAATAATTCGGAGAAATTGAAATAAAAACGCTTTACGCTTCGCCATAGATTTAAACATGCATATGAACTAATACATACTAATTCAGTTTTATCGAATTTTATTTATATTTTTAATTCCTTGGCATAGCGAACAACCGACACGAGGGCTGCTATATAAGTTTCTGGCCTAATAATTAAAATACCAATTTTTGTCATCAAAAATAATTTTATTGTTTTTCAAAGTAAGCTCCAGCATGATTTATGCATGCGTTCAATATCAATACCAATTGGCCAACCAAGTTTGTACTCGTACGGTGTGTGGCCCATCAAATCAACGTTTTGGCCGGTCAAAAAGGCGCCTTTTTGAGCCGATGTGTGCGAACTCGCATAGTCATGTTGAACAATGAGTCGTCCCTCTTGTTCTTTTTTCGAATTTCTCCCAAGACTTCAGGCAATCAAATTGTGGTGTACCACTCAGGATTGACCTCCGACGTTGCTCAAGCGCAACAGTCGCCACATGACCAGTTTTGCCGAAGAAACAGGAAACCATTTGCTTCAAAGGGCTTCTTCCACTAACAACTTTCGTTGGATTTGGCTCGTCTTCGAAGACCCACACGGTCGATTGCTGTTTTGTTTCGGGCTCATACGCATAGATCCATGATTTGTCACCTATGATGATCTTATAAACGTCCATTAAAACACCGCGGTCGCACATTTAACACATGACGACTTTGCATTATAAGTCACACACGGCATCAATGTTTTGTGGTGTTGTTCGGGCATTTTTGGACCACCTTCACAGAATTCGACTTTGGGCGAGCGTCGGGTATGACTGAATTCATTAAACCAATTATTCGCACCACTATAGGGTCATCATCATACACAGATTTAAGTTCATCAATGCAATCTTGTCGTGCTAATCCATGCTGAAAGTTTTATAAAATTATCCCACGAAAATGTTCACGAGTTAGTCTTTTTTTTGGCAAATTAATTTTTTCAAGTCACTTTAAACTACACAAATAGAGGTGGTACTTCAAAACGTACTCAGAACGATTTTGCTAGAAAATGTCAAAATTTTCATTGGAAGTGTCAGCATGCATCTGGCAACACTTGGGGTTGCCTAGGCCAGAAACTTATATAGCAGACCTTGTATTATTTTTTGTTGCCAAATTTATAATTTGAGGAGTGCGTTAATAATTAACACATAATTATTGTTACTACCAGAAAAATATATAAGTATTGGGTTGCCCAAAAAGTAATTGCGGATTTTTTAATAAAACTTAGAATGAACTTTAATCAAATATACTTTTTTTACACTTTTTTTCTAAAGCAAGCTAAAAGTAACAGCTGATAACTGACAGAAGAAAGAATGCAATTGCAGAGTCACAAGCTGTGAAAAAATTTGTCAACGCCGACTATATGAAAAATCCGCAATTACTTTTTGGGCAACCCAATATATTAGACAGACGTTAAGTATATACATATATACGTACATATAGAGGAAAATTGGAATGTTATACAAAGATTAATGAGACGGGAGGCAGGAGCATTATTAGGATGCTCCAAGAAATCGGATCAGGAGAAATTTAGGCACAGCACGTTAAAAGGCAGTAGAGAAAGAACATTTTAAACAAGGGCAAAAAAACTTTGTAAACGAAAAAAACCAGCAAAAGCTCGATAAGTTCGGCTGGGCCGAATCTTATATACCCACCACCATGGATCGCATTTGACACGTTCTTTGAATGATTTTTTCAAATATATAGGAAATACCCCTACAGATACGGATGGCCGTACTTATCATGACCATTTAAAGTCATAAAAAATACCTCGTTTAAAATGTCAGCCAAATAATTGTGCGCCCAACTTAAGAAGTCATATCGGCCGATCGGTTAATATGGGAGCTATATCAGTGTGCGAAACTATTTGAACCCTACTTGGCACGGCTGTTGGAGCCTATAGCAAAACTTACATGCAAAATTTCTCTTACTCTCTTATGAAAGTTAGCGAGCTTCCGACAGACGGACGGACATGGCAAAATCGACTCAGAATTTCATGAGGATCAGGAATATATATAATTTGTAGGGTCTCAAATCAATATTTCGATGTGTTGCAAACGGAAGGACGAAACTAGTATAGACCCATCCTATGGTGGTGGGTACACCAACAGTTTAGCGCAGAAAACCACAGGTAAACTGGAACAAAGTAGGTACAGACAGAGACTGAAACAGGATACGCAGTATACTGAATTAAAACAGGGTACTAGATCCAGCAAGATACAGGAGTAAATAGGAGCTGACGCAACCAAGATAAGGAAGTGACTGGTAGAATTCGTAGGGATGGACATACTGGGCACACAAAAAGTCCAAACTCTAAATATCATCAAACATCAACTGAATGAAATAGCTTTTAATTAGAGTCAGCCGAACGAAGCAACACGAAGTTGTTTACACTGTACGTGTGCTTCTGTTAATTTTTCCTATGTGCGGACGTGTGTGCTGCTCATCTATGGTTTAAATAATTTCTTTAATATATTTATTGGACATTCGAGCGTAGGATAATTATGCCATGCATGTTTTGATAATTATGCCATGTATGTCATACGTCACACGCCTCCTTTCCCATATAAAAATACTTGACAAAAAATTGTTTGCGCGTCTTCCACAGGACCATACCACCAACATACAACTTAGTTTTGACATACAATATGAGGAACCCATGATTTGAAGTAATTCCATTTCAAAGTACTGTTAATTGTTATTATGGACAAATATATTCCCCACAAATATAGCTTATTTTACGTACAACAGGAAAGTCAGGTGGATACAGAAAATGACAGGTCAGGTCATAAATCAAATATGTGTCGTGTGATAGCACCTTATGATATATCTCAAAAACAAGAGCTTTTGTATAAACTGTTGCCGGATTTGAAAATAACGCGCCAATCTGAGACAGAAACCCCAAAATTCAAAAGAAACAAAAGACGTGTTGACCAGCGTATCAAAAATTCTTGCAAGAATTTATCGAAAAACAAGTAAGGGATTCGGCCGGGCCGAATCTTATATACCCTCTACCATGGATCGCATTTGTCGAGTTCTATGCGCGGTGTCTCTTTTTAGGCGAACAAAGATTATTGAATAAGAACTATTATACGTTTGGAGTTATAACAAGTTATAGTCCGATTCGGACCATAAATGAATGCTGAACATTGTAAAAGTCATTGTGTAATATTTCAGTTAATTGTACAAAATTTCTGCCAAATCGGATGAGAATTATGCCCTATAGAGGCTCAAGACGTCAAGATCCCAGATCGGTTTATATGGCAGCTGCATCAGGTTATGTACCGATTTACGCCAAACTTAGCACAGTTATTGGAAGCCATAACAAAACCCCTCATGCAAACTTTCAGGCAAATCGGATGAGAATTGCGAGCTCAATTGGCTCTAGAAGTCAAGATCCCAGATCGGTTTATATGACAGCTATACCAGATTATGAACCGATTTGAATCATACTTAACACAGTTGTTGGTGATACCACAGTGATACCAAAACACCACGTGCAAAATTTCAGTCAAATCGGATGAGAATTGCGCCCTCTAGAGGCTCAAGAAGTCAAGACCCAAGATCGGTTTATATGGCAGCTATATTAAAACATGGACCGATTTGGCCCATTTACAATCCCAAGCGACCTACACCAATAAGAAGTATTTGTGCAAAATTTCAAGCGGCTAGAATTACTCCTTCGAAAGTTGGCGTGCTTTCGACACACAGACGGACGGACGGACATGGCTACGAAATGGCATGGCGATCAAGAACATATATACTTTATGGGGTCTCAGACGCATATTTCGAGGTGTTACAAACAGAATGACGAAATTAGTATACGCCCATCCTATGGTGGAGGGTATAAAAAAACATGTAAATCCATCGTAACCAAATCTAAAGTTTTTCAGAAAATAAGTTTACTTGGCGAACATTTTTTTTATGTGAAACGTATTATTTTTTTTCGTGTACGAGTATAGTAAGTAATTACTGCTAAAGTAATTGGCCGGGCCGAACTTTTAATACCCACCACCTCAGGTATATATGTAAATGCATAATTTGTGCCCGATTTGGACCAAATTCGATCCGATTTTGCGGAATTTGGGGACAGTCCCAGACCAACCCTTAAATCATTAATCGAGAGACCGGTCTGTATGGCAGCTATACACAAATTTGGACCGATCTGGGCCAAATTTGTCGAGGGGCCTAATTTAACTCATTCGCCTTTTATGGGCCCAATTCGCCTTTTATGGGCCCAAGACCCTAAATCTATATGGCAGCTATATCCAAATATGGACCGATCTGGGCGAAAATGAAGAAGTATGTCGACTTGTCTAACACAACTCACTGTCCCAAACTTCAGCAAAATCGGATAGTAAATGTGGCTTTTATTGGCCTAAGACCTTAAATCGGCGGATCGGTCCATATGGGGGCTATATCAAGATGTAGTCCGATATAGCCCATCTTCGAACTTAACCTGCTTATGGACGCTACAGTCTCTATTTTAAAGACTGTAGCATGATTTCAACAGACAGTCGGACAGACGGACATGGCTAAATCGTCTTAGATGTTTACGCTGATCAAGAATATTTATACTTTATAGAGTCGGAAGTAGATATTTCGATGTGTTGCAAAAGGAATGACAAAATAAATATACCTCCATCCTTCGGGGGTGGGTATAAAAACCATGTAAATCCATCGTAAGCCAAATTCAACGGTTTTCAGAAAATAAGTTTACTTGGCTAAAAATTTCTTTAATGTGAAACGTATTATTTGTTTGCGTGTACGAAAATAGTATGTGATTACTACTTAATTCGTATTCTCTACTATCTTTTTAATATCCAATAAGAATAGATTCGTCCCTCATGTTACGGTGGGAGATAGCAAACAAAATTAGGTTTTGTCCAAATCTAATAAATTTATTTTTATTTGTTGCAGATACAAGTCTCATACAAAAGATGGATAGTGAGAAATACTCCTTGCGGCACAGACAGAAGCGCAAGCAAGCAGTAGGAAGAATCATTGAGACCCAAGGATATGCCAGTGATAACTCCAACGAATCATTGTCAAGCTCAATTCAGTCAAAGAGCCCACCCTCAAATATTGGAAAATCAAAGACGAAGGCAGCGCCTCTGAGCAAATATCGAAGAAAAACCGCTAATGCGAGGGAGCGAACACGTATGAGAGAAATTAACTCGGCCTTCGAGAACTTAAGACATTGCGTGCCAGCGTGTATTACGAACGAAGATGTGGGAACCACCAATGAGAAACTAACGAAAATTACAACTCTTCGTTTGGCCATGAAGTACATACGGGTTCTCTCAGAAGCCCTAGTTAACCCACAAAAAGCCGACTACGAATTCCTGTACGAATGTGCTCTTTTCAAACCCTATCAGAGGGTTTTCATTGAAAGCCCCGACGAAATGGACGTTCCAGAACCCTGTTTGAAGCGGGGAAAGGTGAAAAACTCAAAAACAACTGCTCCAAAATCAAACGCCTCCCGCAAGGTATCGCCCACTAAAAAACAGAGCAAAAAAGACAAGTTAAATGACGGTCAACCACTGTTATCATCGCCCATTCCCAACCTATGTCAAGCATCACCCGCCTCGAATGCCTCATCAGCGTATGCCTCATTGTCATCCTCGGACTCTTCGGCTTCCCCACTTTCAAACTCTTCTCATCGATTTGAATGCCAGAGCCTCAAAAACAGTATGAACCGCGTCCAACACCGCCATCTATCAATGTCTGACTTGAGCAATTTCATGGTGGAATCCGATGGAGAATCACTTCACTTATCCGAACATAGTATGAGTCCGCTACACACAAAACACAAAATAACACCAGTGACTAGTGATCCCTTCGATTGTTCTCCCAGCGACATGCCAACTTTGGAAAATCCCTTGGAATTGAGCCTTCGTCTGATGGAACCCACCAATGACTCATTGACCCTCTCGCCTGCTCAAGTGACGCCCTCGTCGTCATCCTGTTTCAGCCCCCTAATGAATTTGGAGCCATTCAATGCCTTTGATCTATTCCATTCGGACTTCAGCGAAGAAGCCGCCTTAGATTTATTCCTCACGTGACTCGAATTTGAATACATCCTAACTACATATGAAGTTTGTGTCTATTTTCAAACATAGATTAAACCCGCCTCGCGCTTGATATGAAGCTGACGACACAATGAACAGTGCTCGGCGATCAGAAAAGTCGTTCTTCTGTATATTTCTCTGTTGAAACTAATTCAAAACAATAAAAATTAATTCGCTTCGTTTCTCTATTGCTGACCAACGTAAGTTTAGTTGGACAAAGCAACTAAAAATATATCCGCAACTTGCAAGATGTAGACAGTTTATTTTTATAAATCAGCGTTTGTTTGCCCAATGCCCAATATGTGTGTATATACGACTCAACTTTGGATCACTGGGCCATTCATGCTCTGCACCAATGGCTTCCAGTTCCTTTGATGTGTACATGAGCAAGTTAAAAAACTACTGAATTCTCTCGTGTCATATTTATGTATTTAATGCTCAGTTTATGTAAGGAATGTTTTGTAATAACCCTAACTCTAGTTTTTGTTTATATACTCGTTTTTATTCAGTTTATAAGAACTAAGCTACTCACACTTACCTGATAAAATCGATGGTTTTAAATAAATATTGATTGAAGGAAAATTGAAAAACAAAGATTCACGTATTATCCGCTCATTCTCTGCATTGGAAGGTAAAGGTGGCCGAAAATTGCACAATTTTTTTCTATTACAAATAACAGCAAATAATAAATAAAAAAAGCGTAAAATCTCTTAAGTTCGGCACATGGATACATCTATTATCGTCTTTTATCGTTACTCTACTAAATCCATGTATGTATATGTATATATCCAAATGAAGCTCGATCTGGATCATATTCGATTCAGGCAACGACATTCCTTATGCAAAATGCAAATTTGCCCATTACCATTCCAAACTTCTCACATATCAATAAGTGCTGTCCGATTCACGTTTAAGCTCAATGATAAGGGGCCTCCATTTTTATAGCCGAATTCGAACGGCGTGCCGCAGTACGACACCCCTTTGGGGAGAAGTCTTATATGGCATAGTACCTCACAAATTTCGCCAGAATGGGAGGCGATAGCCACCGCTGCACAGTGTTGCCAAATCGAAAAATCTTGGAAATAATTCTGGAACCTTTGTACGGATAGATATATGGACACGAAACTTAACATTGTCAATGTTGATTCCAATAAGTATGCAAAATTTGCGGACCATAGTAGGTCCAGAGGCTGGGCCATGGTGTTTGAAAGTTGGTCAACTCGAGCTTGTCAAATTTTGAATTGCTTGCCAGACAGACATTTGTATGCCGATCGGATTGGTTTTTCTTTAAAAAAAATAGACCTCGTATTCAATGTTAGTTGGAATGATGTTTCACGTATTTCAGTTCGATTAATTTACATAAATATAATTCACTTGGTAACCACTTATTGTTTGACTTGTAATTTTATAAAGATCTTAATAATAAAAAATACCGTGTCTTCAGGCAGGTTGTCAATTAGCATTTCGCGTACGTTTTGACGGGCAACAAAATCGCGTTCACTTAATCATTGCACAACAGCCAATGTACATGTATGATATATATAAGGTCTTAAGCCTTCATTCGCAGCGACAATGCATAAATTAAATCATTGCGAAATCCGATATACTCTATTCTTGCCAGAACACAAACAAAATTTACACAACAACGCACAACAAACAAGACAACACCAATAAAACAGAGTTGTTTCGTTACCATTTCATGAGCATTTAATTACATTGGCAATTAATTGAAGCGAAATTTGTATTGGCGCAGCAACATGTCGCTACTATTTTGCTTATAGAACTCAGTACTGCGGAATGTGTTCGCATTTTCTTCATCACCATTTGTTTTAAATGCGTTTTAACAGTTGTTCGGCCAAATAGTCGAAGCCAGTACTAGGCTTTAATGGAGAATTCGGCGAACAGTGGTTTCAGAAATTCCCATAGCAGAAATGCAAACACATTCGTAGAAGTGGTACTGAGCTCCAGGATAAATTCATTAACTGGTAAGGGCAGTTGGCCAACAACAAAAACCGAGGATACTATCTGTCAAAATCAGATAGTGTCCTCCTTTGACACCATCTTTCAAATTCGTTTCACTGTCAAACATCTTCAGTTTGGTCTATAATAATGCATTAATGGGCTGGTGGCATCATTGGACCGTACTTCTTCAAAGATGATGCGAATCGTAACGTACTGTGAGTATGCCGTAAACAGCAGAGTAGAAATTTTTCTTGCGAGGTGCACCATCTGTCAACGAGTTTAGGTTTTGTGGTGTATGTTTTATATAACAACAACAACGAAAAATTGCGCGAACATACTCAATATCAAAGTTACACTAATCATTGATTTTGACAGATTTTGACTACTACCTGTAAATCATCAATTTAACAGATAGGAACAGTTTCCCAACAACAAAAACTCCAGTGCACTATCTGGCAAAATAGAGCGCGCTTTAATCGGCGTTTATTCTCATATGAATTGTACTTTTTATAGATATGTATCTACATGTATGTTCAATGAAATAAAAACTCTGTTTAATCGAATAAGTTGCATATTTATTCCAATACCCATTTGTCATTACCACACGATGTGTACAACTTTCAAAGTTGCTATTTTTGAAATAAGGTATGAAATGTGTAATGGCAGCTTAAACAGGGCAATGTGTATTGTTTTGCCAGACGGCGACACTGCAAATTTCAAATTAGTTACATACAACAAATGCTAGCCGTACGTTAATAAAATCACAAAGCCGTCAGATTAGCAATTGGCCAACTTCTGCTTCTATGCAATGTGCCAAGGATTGCAAATTAACGTCAACGCTTTCTACGAAAAAATTTATTAATTGTGCTATTCCGCTACTCATAACAGCAAAATTAAGATAGTACCTGGAATCATTACATGCAGTTGAAGTAGTTTATTGAATATGGGTGAAGATTGTCGTTACAGTTTCCCTGCAGCTGAATCCACCAAGCTAAACCATTCCGGGTATGTTGTTGTGTTGCCATATGTCATGTCCAACAATGGGAATCTATCTTAAATCTTTTAGAAGTTTCAGATGGGGACTAACTCCTATTAGCAAAAGGAGTCGTAGCAATTCCACAAACTTAATACACTTGAATGCGAGTTCCGATGAGAGCTTATCCGAAAAGTCTAGGCACAGAAGTGTATTGAAAATAGATCCAAGAATAGCCGCTGATGTCCAAAGTAAAGGTTTGGCGTCGAGAATTGTCAAGTATCACGAAAATGAGAGCCGCTTGAACCGCAGCATGTCTGCACATAACCTTTACAGCAGACCAGGGTTATTCCCACTAATAACGCTTAAGAAAACTGAATTGCCACATCGGGCCACCAATCAACAACCAACCATGACAAGAATAGCACCCCCGGGTGAGTAGAAAACGAATTTAGTAGAAGCACCAAATCGTAATAATGTGAATATTGTTGGATACTTTCAGATAAGTCCATGTTTTATGGCAATACTCTATCGAGTCTTTGGCGATCAAACTCCGTTGTGGGCCTGCAAAAGAGCGATGAAGATATTTCTCAAGAAAATCGGCCTATTATACACCCCCCTCCAACTGAAAACGACATGGCCCCCACCCGCAGTGTTCTGGATGTTCTCAAAGAGATTTCCCGTAAAAGAATCAATAGCGATGTAAGTGTCTAGCCCCCAGGTTGCAATTGCAACTTTATTTGATAGAACATTTTTCTATCATTAAGCTGATCTCGAAAGAGAAATGAACACATTAGAAAAATCGTCCTCGCTCTAACAGGCAAACAAAATTAGAATTAAAAATGATGTTTTGTTCGTTATATATATGTGTCGGTTGTGGATTTGCAAGGCAACTTCAGTTGAGTTCTCAACGGCCAAATTTGTTAAAAAGAAATTTTAAATTACTTAGCAGCTGAACGTTCAAAACACTGATATTGAGTGAAACTGAGTTCCTGGTTTCAGGAACTGGCAACGCAAATATAGTTAAGGACAATCCATAATCGACCCCTTAGTTTGACGTTGACATCGCTTGCACCGATTACAGTCTGTCATTACCTTCCCGGCACAGTATAACTGAGCACCACATATACTGGTACTTTGAGCTCCGTTCTCTGTGGTGTTCATTGATATCACGAGAAGTTGTTGTTGTTGTAGCCACATTTTCATGTCGAAGTGGCAATCCTCGTCAAGCTCCTGTAGGTGAGCAATCTCGTTCCGATTCAAAGGACCGATCACCGCGGGAACAGTGTGACCATTAGTTAAAAGGCGCCAATAACCCGCCTTGTCATATCGACCATCATAGGCAATCAATAACCCGCCTTGTCATATCGACCTCTCACAGAGACACTCCGCTCGATACCGCTGATTGTCCGCGACTGCCGTTGCACCTACTCCGTATGGAGAATTATACAATCCGTAACCTGTGGACGCGCCCGGTAGCTCAAAGCTAAGCTTCTCGTGACAGCAATGAACACCATACAGATGAGACCTCGAATGGTCCAGCCTGTGTGGTGCTCACACCTATTCCGGGCCGGGCTGCGAGCTACCGGACGCGTCCAGAAGTTGCGGATAGTGGAATGCTCTAGGAGAAGCTGCAATTGCAGTCGCGGGCAAAATAGTCTACAAAGCTCTCAAACTACTTTCGAACAATCTGCGAAAACGCTTAGCACATTCCTATGAGACTTCTTTTTGGCATCATCTTCTTAAAAATGCTGGATTTTTCTTTTTGTCTGTTTTTTTTTTACTTTTTAGAAAAAATTCTGTCTTGCCTAGCTTGAATTTTTACAATGCTTGACTTTATGCTTAACTGATAAACTAATGAAAAAGTAGGTAAGCCAAAGCAAAAACTGGATAACTTTGCTTGAATTGCTTAGTGAACAAAGCAAGCCAAAGCAGCAGAAATCGATCGGTGGAACTTAAACCCTCCATGGCAACCAGATTGACCCGATAGTTTTTTGACTTTTTCAAATAAGAAGATCGGTTTTTATGAGAGATATATCAAGTTATGAACCGTATTTGTCATGGCTGTTGGTAGTCATAGCAAAGTACACCGTGCAAAATGTCAACAAGTCTGATAAAAATTGCGCTCTCTAAAAACGCAAGAAGTCAAAATCGGAAGATCGGTTTATATGAGAGCTATATCAGGTTATGGACGAATTGGCATTGTTGTTGGGAGTTGAAAAATTAATTAAATTCAACTCTCTAAAGTAGGCGGAAACAAGCTGAGGACAAGTTTAGAAAACCATGAATTAAAATAGGTTTATTCATTAGAGATCCATGAACAAAAAAAAAACAATACAATGAACCAAAATTTTATTTAAATCTTATTGAATTTAGTGTGTTCACAATGTTAATTATTTATTTTTTCTTTAACTAGGATGTGGGCGCTTTGGAGTCATCAAAGAAAAACCGCATTGGAAATGACCTAATGGATGGGGGAATAACTACTTCTCACTCAAGTCTGCCACCAACTACGGTATCGGGAGTCACTAGCGGTTTTAAAAGGCAACGTGACGCCAACTCTTACGGCAAGGCGGATTTAAGTTCGTGCAGAATTCAAGAGGCAAACAAATCTCCTGAACAAATGAAGAAACGAGTTTGCAATTACAACAATGACATAATCAGTTCTCTCAGTTCAAGCGCAAAACGTAAACCAAATGCAGGCAAGAGGGTCGCGTGCGAACAAAATTTGACAGTGCCATCTTATTTAGAGTCTTCGGAGAGACAACAAGTAAATGTACAAAATTGCAACGAAAGCCAATTCACAACAGACAAAAGATTTGTTAATCGTGCAAATGATTGCGAAAAATCTGACGTACTCCATTTCACACATGGAGTTATACCTCAACGTAGTAAATCAGAAGGCGCCAGTACTAGCGGGTTATCGGTTCAGAGTATGACCAAACCGCGCTTAACTCTTTTTAACAAAAACTACGACCCTAGTCACGATGAGCCCGTCGGGGATGTAGGCAATGGTGATAATTTGGACGAGGACAGTGAATGTGCAGGCATATATTTCGTTAAGCCCAAAAAGCTAATTTCAACTGGCTTGAAAAATCCCGTTATAGAAAGAACTCAAAAATCAAAGTTGGCCCTAATGTTATCGGGACTAAGGGGAGAATTATACCCGGCTGAGGAAAGTGATGAATTGGACTCTTCGAAGGAACCAAAAATGCAATCAACAAATGACGTAAATCTAACTAAGGATTTCACAACAAGCAATCCACCAACTACAAGCAGTTCAGAAAAAGCGGTCGCTTCATCCATCGAAAAGGACCCACAAACCGATTCACAAAAAATAAAATCTGTTGGGGTGGTGGATAAGACGCCAGATGTGAGAAAAACTTCCCCGTTAGTTGGAATTAAATTGACACCACAGAAAGCAGCGCCAAAATTGGACTTACCGCAGAGCCTAGAAATCAATAAACAAACCAATACCCCAATTCTAGGAGGTTTCACTGGCAACAGCTTATCTTCAGATACAGGCAAAAACTGCGACAAGATTTCTTCGACGAATCTGACATTGGTTCCATCAACGAAAACGACACAATTTGAAATGAAGAAACCAACGCCGAACAACGATACTGCTTTGAAAACTCCTGCATTTAGTTTTGGAACACATTTATCTGACTCGTCTAAAATGCCCGTAAGTTCCTCAAAACTCACATTTGTAACTGGCTCGAATGTTGCAGAGCCAAAAGACAGCAACATTAACACATTGGTTAAGGCAAATGTGTCTACAAACAGTCCCTTAACTGCTACTGAGTCTTCGAATAATTCTAACTTATTAAGCAATAAATTAAGTTTTGGCGGCAACTCGACCCTAGAAGGTAAATCGCCGTTGACAACTGCAACATCATCGTCGGCTTCTTTCACGTTCGGATTAACCTCCAATACGTCGACGGCGGCCGATCGTAAAAGTGCTGGCTTCTCAACTACCACTACTGCTTTAAATGGACAATTCTCGTTTAATTCTTCACAAACGCCAAACGCTTTTGGTTTCGGCACCACAACCACAACCAATAGCAATCCAGGTGTACCATCTACGCTCGCTACAAACACTAACAAAGCAGCAACTACTTCAAACGCAGTCCTGGTACCAGCTACGACTTCAAAGTCTAATGTCTTCGGATCTGCAAATGTGTCTTCAGTTTCTGGCACAGAAAACGGCGCACCAGTGTCATCGGTCTTTGGTAACCCCTCACATTCGATTGAAAAATCACCCGCAACCATTTTTGGTACAAAATCAGATGTCAAGGAAGTGCCTGGCAACGACTCTGCCACAAAAAAGGAAGGATTTACGTTTGGGCCTAACGCAAAAGCCCCAAGCACCACATCATTTACGTTTGGTAGTTCTGTTATTCCAAATGAAAGTGCTAAACCGTCAATCGGCGATAACAACAAACCCTTTTCATTTTCTACAGCCCCCAATGCATCCGATAAAATGAGCTCTACCATATTTTCCACTTCCTTGTCTCAAACATCCCCGTCTGGATTTTCCTTTGGGCAGAGTAGTGGAATGAACGATAAACAAAGTGCATCGCAGGCATTTAGTTTTGGATCCAATAACTCCATGCCAACCTCAAGTCTTCAATTGAATAATTCGCCTGCGGGCGGGTTTTCATTTGCGTCATCACCGGTAAAGCCTAACGTAGCGCCCAATTCTAGCAAACCATTCAGCTTTGGGGCCCCGACTCCGTTAACTAATTCGTTAAATAATTCACCTGCGGAAGGTTTTTCTTTCGCGGCTTCATCGGCCAAGCCTAATAACACGTCCCAGTCTAACAAACCATTCAGCTTCGGAGCTCCTCCTTCGAATACCTCTCAAAACCAGGGAGTTCCTAATAATGTCCAGAACTCCACAAACCTATTTGCCTCACCAGTGGCCAATGTAACAACAGCGCAACCAGCTTTTAACTTTGGATCTGCAGCATCACCGAATAACCAGCAGACATCAAGTATGACCAATAACATTTTTGCTGTGCCAGCTACCAGAGCGCCTCCCGGTGGCGACCGTCCCATACGCCGAGCTACCAGACGCTTGCAAAAGTGACCCCACAGAGTAACCAATTACGTTAATCGATAACCTCTTTAAACAAGGGCTGTGCCTTGCGAAAAGGACAATGTTTATGTTACAACAGACAATTGACACACAACCACTGACAATTTTGTGCTTAGAACTAGTACATCTTTTTTCTGGCGCAATGGGAAGACGTAGCTTCCCTTTTGAAGCTCTTTGATTTGAGAAAATTGGACAGCTTCTATAGCACCTAAGACATTTTTCAACAATGATCAGTAATACTCTTGGATCTAAAATACAGATGATTCTGGTGGAAGAATAAAAACTTATTTATACTAAAAATTGTAATAAAGAAAAAACAAATGATCAATGGAATTGAACAATAATCTTTACCTTAAAAAATGAGATCAGATTGGTTTCAAAAAACTAAGCGTCAGAAGGCTGAGCTTATAGATTTCAGTCGGAAGATTGGTCTTTATGTCAATTATATCCAACTATGATGCGGTGTTGACCGTATTTAGCATGGATGTCGAAGGTTCCAATCCAAGTCATGATTCTTAATATATTGCGGATAAAAGAATGTTTATTTTATGACTAAACATCGGAAGATCGCCCTATATTTGAATATATCGATATATATTTCTAAAATGTAGAGCCCAACTTTGGACTTAAACTGCCAATGGGTTAAAATAATCTAAACCAACTTTCTGCTCAATAGCTTCATATTTAAATATTTTAGAGTGACTACAAACGACGGACAAGTCCAAATCGTCGTCTTTAATTCTTAAGACGTTTAACAATATTTTTACATTATAGGGTCGACGTTGTAGGTATATTTTGGCTGTTTGCTAATTTAAGTCCTTCCCAGCGTCTTCTGGGTAGCTGCCTTCACGAATAATACTTAAGTCACAGCCAACTGTGTCATATTTGTGACTGGTGATCATGATGAAATTTTGCACAAATTTTCATTATTTATTCGTCCTTATCACTGCTATAATATAAGGTCTGTTTGCGTAATTTTCCAGTAAAAATTAGTTAGTAAAATTTGCAGGAGAGTAAGCACAGACTTGTTGCGTGTGGGGCGGGGGTGACTCGGACACAGGCATGTATGGGCATGGGTGTACTATTCGGCCGGTCGCCGGCATGAAAGGGTTTTCAGCGCATTCCATGGAAATTCCGCGTTGGTGCTGTCTCCCACTTGTATGTCTGGTGCCCCCTTTGATTTAGCGGGGATGCCGCAGGGATCCTGTGAATGGACCCTGGCCAGATATATATTATTTTTGATTTAATTATTTGCATGATGGCTCGTTTCGGCGAGCAGTATTATTGTCTCATGGATTAATTCCACGTAGAATTCCAAATTGGCACGATTGATGCTGTGGCGAACTGTGGGTTTGTGGCAGGATGCCTTGGATAACGCCGGCCAAAAAGGTTTTTTTTTATTGGAATTTTCGGTCTTGCTTGGTGATGCTTGTGCGTTGGTGGTCGACGAAGAAAAAAGCAACGTGTTTTTTCAACATCTGATTATATGGTATTGCCATCAGATAACATTGACAGAGTGACGGAGTTGCCACTGATGGGGTTGTATTTGGCAGCGGCCTAATCTAAAAGCGTCTGGCGGAGGGACATAATGACTGCGGTTTTTGTTGGTAGGCCCAAGGCAAGACATGTAAACACAAAATAAGAGGGAAAATTTGTGAAAATGGGGGAAAACACGAAGAGCGTCACCCGAAAGAGGGTATAAAAGCGACTGGGGCAGAAACGGCGGAAGGTAAAAGTCGTCGTGAGTCGTTGGAGAGACAATTAATTTCAAGTGCAGTCCAGTGATCACAGTGTTAGCGTCAATCGAGTAACGTGTGAATAACAAAAGGCAGACGTTGATTTAAAACAGCCTAACATAAGATAAAGACTATTATCAAAAACATTTTTTTTATTAAAAGAGTAATAATTTCTTTTATTAAATATAAAGTTGGTGGCAATTCTTTAATGTGAGTGGTAGTTTTTTGGTGAATAATTGCAATAATTAGAAGTGACTGATGTTAATGGTTTATGTGTTGTGTTGTATGTTTCTTTTTGTTAATAGCCCACAACCAAACCAAATCACTAATATACTGGCCTCCAAGATCCGTTGACGGGGGCCAGCGTTTTTGTGTTCCAAGGCTTCCTTTTTGATGTCAAAGCTTCCATTTTGTGTTCCAAGTCAGCTAAGTGTTGTGCCAAGCCTTATCCCATCCACCAAGGTGCCTGTGCGAAGAAATATAAAAAAAAAATAACCAAGCAATTGCTGCCAAAAAGGTAATAAAGTTTGAAAAGAATACTTACCAGGCAGGCTGTCTCAATCCAGAATTTGGTCATCTGGCCATGTATAATTGCCTCTAAGGCAGCCCCAATCAAAAGCTGAAAAAAAGGGACCACCAAAAATAATTATAATACAATAGGTTAAGATATGTGTTAGTGTCGTTTGTGGTGTTAATCTAAAGTTTTTTTTTGTGATTTTGTAAAGGTTATTAAGACCAGTTGTATTAAAGAGAAGAGTGAGTGTAGGATTTGTACGTTATTTTTTTAACTTTCTAGACAGGGAAGTAATCTAATTGTATAGATCTCATAAAGTGGAGGTCAGAACCTGATTAAGAGAGCTCTTTTAGTTAGATAGGCATAAAGTAATATTCTCGCGCCAAAAAGGCCGATAACTACTGTCTAGGTTTTTTTTTAAATTAGCAAATCTGAACCAATGATTCACAAGTAAAGTTAATCTGGTTTTAGTGACTTATGTGTGTTAGTGTTTTTTTTTTGTTATGTTTTGTGTTGTATAAGACCTTTTTTTTTATATACCCAAATTATCAACATTTTTAGCTTCAAAGTTTTAACTAATAATTCCTCTCATTTTTATATGTCAATAAATGTAATTTCTGTAATCTGTGTATAAGATCAATATGATGTGCTAATTTGTTTTAGATGAGGAGGCAAACTGAGGTTATAGGTTGATAAGGTGAGTGTGTGTGGAATTCGGGGTTCTTAGGACGATGTGGGGTGAAGGACATTAAGAACCATGGAAGGGCGGGCAAGTGTAGGGGCATAAGACCAAGCTCCTTCGTTCAAAAATGGTGTGTTATGTGTGTATGATCGTTTTTTTTTGTTTGTCATTTTTTTTGTGTGCATTTTCTGACAAATTTTAGTGTTCGTCCCTCGGGCTAAGTGTGGTGGGTTGGAACCGTCTGAGGTCTTGCCGCTAGCTGCCGGATACCAACTTAGCGCCGTTAAGGGGGTACGTAACAGACTTTACACTCTTTTGCTATTTATTTGAATAAAACAGCTGGTTTTCATAAAATAGCTGTGCGATGCTGCAAATTTTTGCTTACCAAACTGTCGAAATTTTGCTCGCTCTCAAGCACTCCCGCTCTCTTTTGCTGGCAAGGAAAGCAAAAAATTTGACCAAAATTTTTGAGTACGCGAAAACACCAGAGAACTGCAGCGAGTAGCAAAATTTTCAAGGACACTTGTTCAGCGTTTCGATTTAAGTTGATGCTTCTGTTTGGATGGACGAACGGGAGTGATTTTGGTTTCCATTCGAGCTTGTTTGGGACATTTGATTGTTCCTTCTACATACATTCATCGATCCAAATAACAACAAACACTTGCTAGTTTCTGTTTTCTTTGTTTGAATGGCTGCAAATGTTAAAAGTGGAAACTACACCCGTCTCGCCAACAGTCGCAGTTTTGTGTGGAGCATTTTGGCCACGTTATTAATTCTGATGGTCCAGGTAGTGCATCAGTCACCACCGACATGTGGAAGGACAATTATGTTAAGCGAACTTTTTAGGCTCGACATTCCATCATCAAAAAGACCAAAAGATAAACAGCGTTAACATTCTAAAGAAGCTTATATGCATTGTTAATGAATTTGGTGTCCCAAATATCAAAAAAGCAAAATCTTGTTAATTCAATGAAACTAAAATTCTAATGTTAGAATTAAGCCATAAAACCAAATTAAATTAAAGATTTTTTGTTTTCCAAATCTGTGTTAATTTATTGGTCATTTGTACTTTGAACAAATCCAATCAAATACAACAGACAGAGAAATCATATCAAGCACGAGCCTTAAAATCGAGCGTCCCGTTCAGCAGAATCATTCACTGGCCTGTGACCAAAACTAGCATGTGAGTTGTTCGATTGGAGCCTAGTGCTTCAATCAATTCGTTTTTGAATCACAACATTTTCGTTGCGTTTTGAGCGAGTTGAATAGAGTGGCTTGGCTTCTTGTGCACATGTGCACAGCTCTCTGGAACACACATATAACCAACCAAACCGAGGCGTATTTATCAGGTGGCCGCATCAACCCAGCTGAGAGAATTTGATATGTCAACTAATTTTTGAATTCGCCGTACGTAAATATGAACTTCAAAATAATTAATTTATAAATTTTATTTGTTGCTGTTATGGTTTTTAAACATACGTTATGGTTTTTAAACATCTACGACTTGAATAACCTTATGAAAACTATTTAAACCTGTCATCTTGGTGGTTTTGTGGGTTGTTGTAGCCACATTTTCATGTGAATGCGGCGATCCTCGGCAGGCTCCTGTAGGTGAGCAAGCTCGTTCCGGTCCAAAGTACCGATCGCCGCGGGAACAGTTTGGCCATTGGTTTTTTGAAGTCGCCAATAACCTGCCTTGTCATAGCGAGCATCATAGGCACTCAGTATTTGTGCAAGAGTCGGTGCAGCCCGGTCTCTCATGAGACTCTCCGCCCGATACCGCTGATTTTCCGCGACTGCCGTTGCGGCTACTCCGTTTGGAGCATCCCAATATCCGCAACCTGTGGACGCGCCCGGTAGCTCGCAGCCTAAGCTTCTCGTGACAGCAATGAACACCACACAGATCGGACCTCGGTGTTCCACCCACTTTCGTTGGTATAGCCTCTGGAGCTAATTGGTATTTTGAACATTTAAAAATTAATAAAAAAAATGGCGAACATTTTTAACGTCAGGGCGATTCGAATTTTCTTTGCCCTGTTTACAAATTTTAATATATCAAATTTCCAAATTCCTATATTCTGTAGCAATTCGCCGATGCGGCCACCTTATTAAATTCGCCTTGGCCATGACATTTAAAATTTTCGGCAAATTTACTTCGACCAATCAGAGCAAGAAGAAAGAAGTTTATTAATTGTTGAGTGTCAAGCAATAAAGAACAAATTTAAAAATTTTCCAGATTTGTATTTGAGGCTTTGCCCACAAAACCATCAATATGACAGGTTTAAATAGTTTTCACAACATTATTGTAGCGGTAAAAAAGCTACCAAGTGAATGCCTTTAACATTCCACGGTAGACCAGGGTAGTTCTGGCTCAATTCCAATTGGGCTGGGATTGGTTCCAACTTCATAGACGTGTGTCTCGATTATAACCAGGGACCACACATCACAAGTGTCAAATGTATGACTCTCTGATGGACATGAGGATTCCTCCTGAATTGGGTTCGTACGATGTTGACAAAAGTATAGTTAGCAAAGGGCTCAAATGAGAATATTGTGACTAGAGCTCAATCATCACAAGGACGGTTTTTGCACACCTCTTTGGGGCTCTTGGATATATGTGGGATTTTCAGGACTTTCGAAAAGGAAGGGGTTAAAGTTTGTTAGATACGAGGATGGCGTTTTCATCTTGGTGTATGGCCGTTTGGAGTCATATAGTATGCTGCCAAGATTTGCCAATGCGCTTGACCTAAACCCCCGAAAGATACAGTTAGTGTTATTCACCAATATGAGGTAATTTGGTGTGTTCAGGGGACCGTTCCTAGATGGGGTGGAGCTACCGCTCACACTACTGAAAGGGGTCCTGACAAGCCATTGCAATGTCAGGACATTGACGTCGCGCTGTACACATGGCGGACTTATACATTCATTCTTGACTGCAAAAGGGGCTTGAAATGGCAGATTGGAGGGATTGTATTGTTATGCATGTTGGCTCCTTCACTTCTTCATTCTAATTTTTGGCATTGTACTGCCGTGAATTTTGTGTGTTCTTCAGCGCTTATTAAATCTTTTCGAGGGCGACACAAAGAACCTAGATTCCCTGAGTGAAGCTGATAGCGATTGTGGTTGTGGTTGTTAGAAGCGTACCATTATGTTTATGGCTTGTCTAAGAATACTGCTGCTGTCAGCATTTGTAAAGGCAATTTCGCCTCGAACTTTGGGCTTTTTGGAGGTCTTTTCAAATTTCAGCAATAACTTGTCGACCTCAGCTTGCTTGCCCTTTTTAGCTTTATTGTGAATTGAAAGTCCTAATTCGTAGAGGCCATATTCTAGCTCTACTTTTAGCACTCAAGCACTTAGCTCGACCCATTGTGCTATTTTTGGATTTCTTTTAGCTAAACTAAAATTTTGTGAACGTTCGTCAAAAACATTTAACCAAAAAATCTATTCAAATGACCCAAATATTTTAATTGAATTTATGACTTTGGTTTGATTTTGTTGCATTGTTCTTAATTACGCAAAAGGGAACAGATTTTTAATACATTTTAAAATTAGGCAATCAATTTTTAAAAAAATTACAATCACTTCCTGCTAATCTGTATGGAGCATTCCACTTCTCGTCGCAGCAATGAACCCCACACAGATCGGACCTCAATATTCCAGCCTGTGTGGTGCTCATTTGTCACCTTGTAGAACAGGAGCAAAGGTGCTACAATTTAATTTTGAAGTGTTTATTTATTACACGTACTCGTGTATCTATTATACGTTTTCTATGCAATTTTTGGATTATAAAATTAATTGTATGGCTTACGACAAATAAATTACGAATTAATTTTTTTTCATATAGTATTGGCTTAGACTATCCGCCGAAGGATCGTGCGCTGCAGTCCTATTACTAAGACTATTAATTTTACAAGGGTATTGTTAGCAAATTTGAGAAATTGTTTGGAAAGTTCGTTTCCCGTCACATTTTCTGCCTGCAATAGCGGGGAAAAACGGCTTGCTTAACATTTAATTCTCCAAAGCCCTCGTAAAGGATTGTAGCTGTGCTCATTTCTTTTTTATGATTAATTTAAGATTAGTTGGTAGCATGCAATATAATAATTAAAATGAAAAAGTCTTAAGTTATCCATATTTATCGAGGACCAGAGTATGAGTAACTCAAATTAAAAATTCATTTCAAAATGAGTTAATTGCTTGACTCGATCTTCTTCGGTGTCTGCGACATGCTCCAAGTGGCCTTTCGAATTTCTGTGCTGTTTCAAGGATGTAGCACAAATGAAGCCTTCGCCGCATATGTCACATACGTAAGGCCGTTCGCCAGTATGACGTCGATGGTGCAGCGTCAAATCATTGGATTGCGTAAAACTTTTTCCGCAGTACGTGCACGTGTACGGCCGCTCGCCAGTATGGATACGCATATGGACATTGAGCTTGTATTGGCGTGAAAATGATTTGTCGCAATGTGCGCATTTATACGGTCTTTCGCCAGTATGGGTGCGACGGTGAGACTGCAGGTCGGACGAGCGAGGGAACGCCATTTGACAAAGATCGCATTTGAAAGGCTTCTCGCCAGTGTGTCGCCGCATGTGTACGGTCAAATTTGAGTTGTTCGAGAAAGAAACACCACAAAATGCACACAAGAAATTCTTGGTCTTGCTTGGTAATCCTTTTGCACGCTCCTTTATCTTTAGCGATTCATCTAGATTAGAAAGGTCACTATGGAATTTTTTGAAATGTGCTTTATAGCGATCTCTGCGATTATAACGTCGATGACATTCCATGCACTCAAAAATGTTGGTGTCGTTTCTGTTGTCTATCCATTCCGGAGGCTTTAGGTCGGCGTGATCATCGTCCGCCGCTGATGACGGTTGATGACAAATGGCAATGTGGTTTTGCAAATTCTCCTCCCACATGAATTTAAATTTACAAATGTCGCACTGAAATTGTTTCTCCACATTAAAACATTGGGTCGCCATATGGTACTGCAACAGTTTCTGAAAATCATAGAAAATTTGATGAATCCGATAAGAAATTGCATTGCTTAAATTCAAGTTTGAGTAAGAAAAAAAATGCAACTATTGATTTTGAGTTATTGAAACTGTCAGCAATTCAATATTGAGTTTTGGAACTCGCATGAGGCCCAGTGTGAGTGCTACAATGGATGGGCTAAATTATAGTGCGCAACAACTGTAAGCAAAATTTTTAAGTTAACATAATTTCTCGCAGACATTTCTGCCGGCGGCTAGCAATTTATTTTCAGTAATCAATAAAAAAATCCTCCATATCTTGTGATAATCATTCATCATAATCACTCATGGTCAGATTTACTTCCCTTTGGAGAAATAACGTGAACGATATCTTTGTATTTCAAAGATAAAGGACAAGTGAATTTGGCAGCACATTGTTAGAAATGGGATTAACTGCAACGCAATGATTCTTCTAACAAACCGAAAATTGAGTTTGTGGAAACAGACAAAGGAAGCAAGGTGAGTTGCAATAAATAAATTTGAACAAGGCACTATGGCGTTTGGTCTTTTGCATAGTTGGCACAATATTTGTCTTACCTCGCAAGATGTTTTAAAAATACAATTTTCGCATTTTAGATTCAAGTGTTCATAGCTGTGCATAGACCGTTGATGGTGAACCATTTGGAATTTACGATCACATGATACATTGCATATGGAACACGTATAGGGCTTGCAAGTTTTCGTTGGATTTTCCTTTTGGTCTCCCCCCTTCGTAGAGGTCTCCTCCGACTCAGTCTCCGAATCCAGCACCAGGTTTAATTCGAAACCTTTTTGGTTTGTTATGGAGTAGTTGGCTATAGAGTGCTCCACTGAGCACATATTCTGCGGATTTGTAGGTGAGAAATGAACAGCCAGCTCAGACATTGTTGGGAACTGTAGAGCACATATTTTGCATTGAATCTCCTTCTTTCCATTGGAACACAATGATTGTGTTATACTTTCGATAGAGCTCACGTAGTCGGAAGGGATATTATGTTGGCGCAATAAGTGTTCATTAAGCTGGTCCACTTTGTAGTAGGTTTTCGGACACAGGAAACAGTAGCGCAGCTCTGTTTCTGTGGCGTGGTTTAAAGTCATGTGCTGTCTGAGCTCTTTGTTGGTACAGAATTTACTCTGGCAAAAATAGCAGATTTTGAAGGATGCATGATGATCGACCTGAAATGAGGTTATAATTACAAAATATATATTTATACATATAGCTGTGTTCAAAATAAAAGGAGTGCTACCACGCCATGTTTTCGCCAGACAAAATTGCCGGCATATAAACTTCCGCATTAAATGATATTCTAGGGGTACTTAGAAAGGTATGTGAGAAATAAAATTGATTGTCTTCGAGATTGGCTTCAAAAAAAGATTTAAGAAAAGCTAAAACGGGTTGTGGTTGGTCTCACTATTCCCAAACCATAGTAAGAAGGTAACTTATTTAAAAAAAAAGTCCTACAATGGGACCATTGCTGACAAAGAAACAGTCGGTTTTGTTTGCTAAAGGGCATATTGATTGGTCGATTGAAAAATCGAGGAATATACTTAAACCGGCGAATATAAAATTGTATTATATATTGGAACTGGATATAGAAAGATGTCTGCCGGCCTGCCCATTACATAATATAAATCACAATTTACAAAACACACAGTCAAAAATATTGAAACGTTGGAGCTTTTTGTACTTCGGTATAGTTCCAATAATGAAGTAAAATACATCATGGCTATGTTAGCAAGTAATGCTAGATTATGCACATCGGAATATGCTTCTGAAATAGTAAATTGGCAAGGGATGGTTTCATGGCAATGGGGTTCAGGTTAAGCCGCCATTAGCTGCTCAGTAGATTGTCTCAAAATAAAAAGTATTTTTTTGAAACGCATATCCTCCTTTTTTCTTTTGATCCCTATAAGCAAGATACGAAATATTATGACGATCTGTTAACGATAATCCGTGCCGTCACGACGACCAAAGCTTGATTTATTGCTTTCTAGGGAATCCAGTTAAGTATTGTAGGCATGAAATTGATACGCAAAGGAAACTTTTATAAGGAAACCTTATGAGTGTATATTGGGCGAATAATATATATGAAAGTTATATCCTAATCTGAATCGATTTTACCCAAAATTGATAGATTGTCTTTGATGATTGGATAACAAATGCGATCTCCTCCTTAGTTACAAAAAACGGTAGCGACGGACTATCAGCACAGAAAGGATATGCGGACAGACGGACATGGCTAAGCCGAATCAGCTGGAATTTCTGAGTCGACGAACACATTCCCAGCCACAGTAGTGGTGCAGGGTAAGGTTTGAGGTTCTATAATAAATTCCATATCAATGTATACTTAGTCTACCAATTTCATGCTAGGACCTTAAATACTCAACAACTTAGAAGCACGACATCCAACTTTGGACGTCGTGGCGACACGGCCGGAAACGATCACCATAATATTTCATATTTTGCTTATTGAGATCAAAAGGAAAAAAGGAGGGTATGCGTTTTCCTATTTGGAAAAAAATGTTTCTGCCTTATAGGATGGGACGGTCTACTGCTCAGTCTCCTGACCTCAATAGAACACTTATGGGAAGAAATCGAAACTATATTATAGACAACCGGCTGCAAATGCGGAAGAGCTACTGAACGCGGTGCGTTATGTCTGGCATAAAATCCGTTTAACAATATTTCAGGATAACCCTGTAAAGAGATACCAACATCTTATTGAAACTCCATGCATCATTAATGTGACGAAGTCATAAAAAAAGAAAAAAGAGGTTATTACTCTTCTAAGCGCAGAAATAATTTAATGGGTCGATTATGGATAGCAACCCAACTTCTGTTGGGTTGCCAACGGCCAAATTTGTTATAGAAATTTAAATTTCTATATTAATTAACATATGTTTTTTCGATTTTCTTAGTAGCTGAACGCTCAAAATACTGATATAGAATGAAACTGAGAAAAATGTACAAATTTGAACTAATTTTTATTTCGTACTTTTATCTCCTGTCAACGCAACTATAGTTGCGCAACCATCCATAATGGACCCCTAAGTTTAATTTTCAAGTTTTGTGCCATTTGCTTTAAAAGTATTGGGTTATGTATCAATACTCCTATTATTTTGAACATCTAATTTTGGGGAAAAATGAATTCAATGAAGTATTTTAAATTATTTTAGCCTTGGTTTAAATAATTTTTTGTTATACAATTTAGAGAATTGATTAAAAATTAATCTTACGTAAAAAATTAAAAAAAAGAAAAAATATAATTTTTTTTAGAGGAGCACACTCCTATTATTTGAAACACAACTGTGAATATATAATTGGAGTTTGCCTAAAAAACGCATTGATTGCGTAATAAGAGCACAAAAAAATGTTTACCTCTTTTGGCTGATACTGTGGATGTTCCATTGCGATGTGAGTCTTAAGGTTATTTTTCCACATAAAGCGCAGTGGACACTGCCGACAAAAGTGACGTTTTTTCGTATTTTTGCATTGATTTTTGTAGTGCAATTCCAACATGTGTGACGACAAAAATCTTGCATTGCAATGTAGGCAAAAGTGTCGACCATCTTCCCACTTGTGCAAACTGTTATGATGTTCATAGACCTTGTATTTGCGATCGAATGTCATTTGCGGACACAAATCACAGGTATATGTGCGTCTAGATTTGACCAATTTTATGCTATTTTCCGGATTGTCGGCATCAACGCTCTTCTCCGCTTTCTCATCATCCGAATCGCTTTCAGTTTCCGAACTGTCCAAACTAACCTCAAAACCATGTTCATTGGTTATCGAGTAAAAACGCTCCAAACTACGTTCGGCAATGATATCCGATGAAATTTTTTTTGTCAAATGCTCTTCGTCCATCGCCAGCACTTGAGGATACAGCTGCTTTGATATAAAAGCAATGCTCTCTGACTCTTTGCGTTTTTCAAAATTTATTGAGTATTGGTGAGAGCGCAAATGAGAACGTAAATCGTATATGCGATTGTGCTCCGAATAACATATCATGCATTTGATTCTTTTACATCCATGTGGATTGGTCAGGTGTGGTAAGATGTGGTTGATAGCCTTGCTAGAGTTGGGAAGCAGTGTTATACCATCCGGGTCATGAGTACGTATGTGAGCCAGGAGATTATCCTTCCGCTGAAATTTGCGATCGCAATGTGGACAACCGAATTTTTTACCCTCTGTGTGAGTTTTTCGATGTCGCACCAAGTCTTTGGGCCATATAAACACTTTTTCGCAATATTCGCACTTCAAAGTGCTAGCACGTTTTGGCCTAGGTTGCTTTTGATGTTTATGCTAAAACAAAAAATAGTGACAGAATCATACAAGGAAATTTGTTTATACACATACGCAATACCCTGTAAGTTTATTCTAAAGAAACAAACCCCTTTTCGAGATGCAAATTTGCCCATGAACATTCCATTAAAGAACAAGGGCAAACCTCTCACATATCAAAGAGTGCTGTCCGGTTCGAGTTTAAGCTCAATGATAAGAGCCCTCCTTTTTATAGCGGAGTGCGAACGGCGTGCCATAATGAAGGGAGAAGTATTGACATGTCATAGTACCTCACAAATGTCGCCAGCATTAGGTGCGCATAACCACCGCTGAATTATTTTTTTGCCTAAAAGTCTATTAAGCGTCTCTTTGTACGCTTTCATGCTTTATTAGTTACACTCCATATCTATTTCAATTTTCTTAGAAAACGAACAATATTCGGGATTCACGACGCTCCAAAAAACACTTTTTCTTAAAAATAAATTGTAATAAAGCAAAATCCAAAATTAATTTCCTATGGTAAAAAACTTCCCTGTGTATTTTAAATAAAACTAAAATATCTAATGATGCAAATTTGTGAAATTTTGACACCCCATTTGCGTATAAATAACCAGTTGTTTTAAGGGTTACGTAAAAGGGAACGCATCAGATTTGAACCCGCTTCATTTCCTCCAAACACCGCACAGTGGGCCAAACGGCGAAAAAATTTGGAAATAAGTCCACAACTATTTACATGTATTTGAGGAAAACGACGTCATTGGTTTAATTCTTTAATACAGAATGTGGTACAGGGTGCAAAAGTTGACCAATGGCCAATTTCGAAACCATATGGTTATGTCTGGTATTGTATCCCCAGCAAAATGCCTGTGTATGTTAGCCGCAAAAGTCGTCAATGACATAGGAAATGCTTCGAAGTCCCATCATCTTCCCCACATGCCGTCATATGCTGACAGTTGCCGCACCTATTCTGCATCATAAGTGAGCTCGTAGTCCCATGTGTCCCGTTATGATACCGAAAGCTATACTGACCTTCTTTTTACTTCTCTTCAGTAATAGCCTCGTCTTGGGTTTGCACTCATGTGTGAGAAAGTTCTGTTTTGTTTTGCTCCGTTTATTTTTATGTTTTCTAAAGTAATAAGCAAGAAAAACACAACACTGCTTGCCTAAATCCACGTTAACTTGTAATATCTGTGAGTTCTGAATAAAAGTTCTGAGTTCTATATTAACAATTAAAAGGACATACATATTTAATTTTGGTTTTGACTGCAAAAAAACCTAACAAAGTCAGTGCTGTGCATATATGCACATACATACATACATAAAAATCTCTATTCTCAGTGTACCGTAAAAAGCTGTACCGTAAAAAGCTGAGAACAACTTTTTCTTGCGAAGTGCACGAGTTTTGGTTATATGTGTGTATTATAGTTATAACTATACTTATAAGAACCTAACACACACAAAGAAAAATGACGCGAACTAGTAACTTACACAAAATCAGAGTCTCACTAATCACTGATTTGCACAGATGTGCACTCAATACTTTTTTTTGGCAACTGCAACTACCTGTACATGAATATATCCTGGTTTGTCCCCTTAACGACAACAAGCAAAAGAAAAAAAATGTCTCAACTTAGAGAATAGTTTCAAGAGAAATTGATAGCTGACATAACATATAAAAACAATCAGTTTCGTGAAAAGCTATTAATTAAGTTAACGGGACCATCAAATAGAGAGAGCGAGATGATTTATCACATCCAAAGAGCATAACACAACACCTAAAGGCCCTATTACACGGCATGTAGATGTCTTACAACATGCCACTTTTTTTATTCACATGTAATTGCAAATGTTTGTCAAAATTGTCAATTTACATACGTTTCACCATTTTTGCTATCACACCTGTATGTTATTTTCGAATGATATTATCTAAAAACTTGAGCAAAAGCTGTTTTTGTATGCGTAAAAATGGTTAAAGTTGTGAAAAAGCTGTTCAAATCATAAATTTGTGAAAACAATTCAATTTGGGGTTACTTTCATTCGACTGACAAAAAAACAGCTGATTTCTTTATGTTTTTTTCAGAAGGAATAGAACACGCTCTAATCGAAAAATGTACATGTACATGTGCTATTTTGAAAAGTGATTTTCATATGTTAAATTCGTTTGTATCGCACGCTATGTACAACTCAACATGTACTAAATTTGACATGTTATAAGACAACTGCATGACGTGTAATAGAGCCTTACGGCTCGCTCCGAAATAATTTTAGCTGTGCTTTATTTTAGTACTATATAGTGCAGTGCAATGACATTTGTATGAAAATGACATCTATCCAGGACAACGCTGTTCTGGATAAATTACCAGTGCAGGTTCGAGGAGAACATCTGTCGTCATGATTGCCATGATATGTTTTCACAAATAATTCTGGCCCCCCGCAGACATCCTCTATTGTGAATGGCAAGATAAACGTAACAAAATTATTCATAAAATATCGTGCACAAATCTTAATACATTTTATTAGACAATTATACATGAACCTGAAGTGTGCTTTGAAATGCATTGGATGTCAATAAAATCAAATGCAGTTGGTTTGGATAACCTGTATCCTAAATTCATAAAATGCACTTTACCATTCATACTGCCTTATATTACATACTTTTTCAATATCATTTTAACAACTAGAATTTATCCGTCTGCATGGAAAAATTAAAAAATAGTACCAGTGTCAAAATCAAAAAGTGGAAATGACTATCGTCCCATATCAATTCGGCCTTTCTTCTCAAAAGCATTTGAAAAGATAATCCATAAGCAAGTGAGCACATACTTAAATGAATACCGCCTTTTATCCAGCAAGCAGTCTGGGTTCACACCGAGACATAGCTGCGAAACTGATTTAATCGATGTCACTGAAGATATTAGATCGAAAATAGAAGATGCACAGGCAACATGCCTTATACTATTGGGCCATTCAAAAGCTTTTGATTGTGTTAATCATGATAGACTGTGCCTAAAACTGAAACATTTTTTTAATTTTTTCGCCTCTGCTGTGTTGTTAGTTAAAAACTACCTCTTTCAAAGAACTTAATCAGTTGAAATCATGGATTAAGCCTCCCGACATACGAACCAAATATGAATCAGATCAGACTATACAGATATAGCTGTCATGTAGACCG
The DNA here is from genome assembly GCF_963082655.1 of Stomoxys calcitrans. Lineage (NCBI taxonomy): Eukaryota > Metazoa > Arthropoda > Insecta > Diptera > Muscidae > Stomoxys > Stomoxys calcitrans. Next base: position 238,486,474 of record NC_081553.1, on the reverse strand, counting down.
ATCTTCTAATTTAGGGTCTTAATCCCACAAAAAGCGGATTTCTTCGCTGAAACTTTTACTTATATATGAGCTCTCGGGACCTGAATAAAATATTACCGAGACAGCGGCTGGATATTACTATGGATATCAATCCCATGGCAGCCGGTTGTACGTACCGGATTGACCCGATGGAATCTTCATCGGCAAGGGCTGCCGCCTCAGTGTACGTGTTCGTCTTTTTTCGTCATGGGAGAGGCACATCCCGGAGTGCCTTCTCCGTATGCTTTTGGTCCGTGCCGGGATTGAAAAGAACCCCGGACCCCGGTTCTGTTCCGTTTGCCAGAACCGCCTTCATCATCGGTCAGTGTCGGTGAGGTGTAACAGGTGCTTGGAGTGGGTACATTTCCGTTCTTGCTCTGGCCTAACTTCGCTACGGGAGTATAGTCATACTGGCTATGTCGCTAGGTGCTGTGCGAACACAGCCAGCAGTGGGTCACAAGCGTCGCCGTCGTCGCCTTCGGCGTCCTCGTCGTCGGACTATGTGACCCCCCCGACCTCTCCCGTACGGCAATTTATGCAAAGACAGCACCCTAGCCCTACTATTGCCAGGCCAGTGTCGGGAAATGTATCGTTCCTGCAGTTAAACTGCAATGGACTGCGAGGCAAGATTGATGAGATTGTGGATTTTATGAGTCGGAAGAGCATATCGGTCGCAGCGATCCAGGAGACAAAGCTGACTAACACCTGCAGCTTGCACAGTTGTCACGGCTACAATGTGCTACGTAAGGATCGCTCAAGGAATGGAGGTGGGGGATTGGCCTTCGTTATACACCATTCCGTGCAGTATAGACCTATCTCGCCTGCGCTTGACGCTAGTGACCCATACATGGAATGTATGGGGGTAGCAGTCAAGTCTGGTACTGCCGAGATAGAGATATACAACGTGTATATACCGCCGGTTGGCAGCTGTGTCCCGATTAATGGCCAGGCCTACAGCCCCGACATAAGTGGGTTGCTATCTGGCCATAGTCGTCTGGTTCTGGGGGATTTCAATGCACATCACTCGTCATGGCATTCTCCCCTAGGCAACGACCAGCGTGGCATAGCTTTGGCAGAGCAGATAGATAGCTCCACGTTTTGCACGGTGAATGAGGATGCCCCCACTAGGATTACGAGGAGGTGCAGCAGCTCGCCAGACATCTCAATCGCATCCCCTGATCTCCTGAGTGACGTATCCTGGCAAGCCGTCATCTCTTTGGGGTCAGACCACCTCCCCATAATCCTCACCATCGACCGACCACCCGACTTCATAACCTCTGAGCGCCGAACGTTCATCAACTATAAGAAGGCCAATTGGACTGGCTTCAGAGAGTATACCAATCGCCGCTTCAATGAACTGCCACCCCCCTCTGATGTGCTTGTGGCCGAGAGGAAATTCCGAGACATCATCAACGCAGCAGCCGCTCGCTTTATACCAGCCGGTCGAATACCGCAAGTGCGACCCAATTTCCCGGCGCAAGCAGTGGTACTCGCAGACGAGCGTGATGGGATTCGTGCTATGGACCCCGCTAACCCCAGAATCAGCGAGCTGAATCTGGAAATAAACAGGGTAGTCAACGAACATAAGCGGAATTTGTGGCTGGAACACTTGGAGCAATGTAACTTAGGCACCGGTGCAGGCAAATTGTGGGCCACTGTTAAGTCTCTCTCGAACCCCGGTAGACGGGACGACAGGACCTCAGTCACTTTTGGCGAGTTAACCGTGACTGATCCGAAGAGATGCGCCAGGTTGTTCAACCGTCAATTTATCGTGCATCCCGAGAGAGACAGGGCAAGGAGGAGAGCCATTCGCCGTATTCGTGGTCTCCGAGCCGATGAACAGCCATCACAATTTACCGTGGGCGAAGTTACGAATGTCATCCGTGGCGCCAAATCTTCCAAGGCGTTGGGCCCCGACGGAATCTCTACATTGATGCTGAAGAATCTGGATTTACCTGGAGTTGAGTACCTTACCACTGTCCTTAACCTGTCATTGAACACTCTTATAGTTCCCGATGTCTGGAAAATGGGCAGAGTGATCCCGCTACTGAAGCCTGGTAAAGACCCGAGTTTGGGGGAGTCGTACAGACCGATCTCCCTTCTCTCACCAGTGGCTAAGACGCTTGAGGCATTACTCCTCCCGAGCCTCGTAGGAGAATTTCCATTCGCCGAGCATCAACACGGATTTCGGAGATTGCACAGCACAACAACAGCTTTGCATGCCATCACCACACACATTTGCCGTGGCTTCAATCAACCCAGGCCATGTGATAGGACGGTCCTCGTGGCATTGGACCTATCGAAGGCATTCGACACGGTCAGCCATGCCAAATTATTTGAGGACATCGCCAACACGTCCCTCCAGCCAGGCCTTAAACGTTGGGTCGCGAATTATCTGTGTGGCCGCCAGTCATTTGTGGAATTTAGGGATAAGAAGTCAAAACACCGTAGAGTGAAACAGGGAGTTCCCCAAGGCGGGGTGATATCTCCGGCTCTGTTTAACCTCTACCTTTCCTCCATCCCACCTCCTCCAGACGGCATAGAGATCGTATCATATGCGGACGACTGTACGATCCTGGCATCAGGCCCCCCACCCATTGATGACATCTGCGATAGGTTGAACGTCTACCTCAACGAGCTTGCCTCATATTTCGCTGCAAGAAATCTGAAGATATCCGCCACCAAATCTTCAGCCACACTGTTCACTACAAATACGCGTGAGGTGAATTCTGAGCTGACTGTGATGGTCGATGGAGAATTGATTCCGACCATCAAGTGTCCCAAAATACTTGGCGTCACATTTGACAGCTCCTACACTTTCTCCCCACATGCCACAGCAATCTGCAATAAAGTCAAAAGTAGAAACAAGGTCCTCAAGTCACTCGCTGGCAGCACTTGGGGTGCAGACAAAGAAACCTTGTTGACCACGTACAAAGCAATTGGCCGGTCTGTGGTAAGTTATGCAGCGCCAGTGTGGTCACGTCAGCTTTGTGACACGCAGTGGAATAATATTCAGATCTGTCAGAATGCCGCCCTCCGAACTGCGACGGGCTGCCTCCTTAGTTCTCATGTGGACCACCTCCACCAGGAGACAAAGATCCTACCAGTGCGAAGACATAACTACATGCTGTCTAAGCAATACCTTTTGGGCTGTTATCGCAGAAATCATCCAAATCATCATCTTGTGGATAGATACCCACCGCCCAGAAGCCTTAAGGTAGATCTACATGATCTAGAGCGTGAGGTCCAGCGCTATAAGAGAGAACCTCTAGATCAAGCGGCATATCAAGCGGGTCTGAACAACATTCATGCAGACACGGTAGCAGACGCGTTAACTGGCTACCGGGTGAATGTAGTCCTTGGAGTACGACCGCCACCCATTGCACCCGAAGAAATCGACCTCCCCCGGCAAACCAGAGTGATTCTGGCTCAATTACGTTCCGGCAGATGCAGCCGCCTCAATTCCCACAGAGCTAGGATTGATGCCGACGTGCAAGATGTATGTCCCGACTGTAACCAGGGACCGCACGATACACGTCACCTGTTTAACTGCCCGGCCAGACCCACTCGACTCAGACCCAGATCCCTGTGGACGCACCCCATCTTAGTCGCGGAGTTCCTGGGTCTTGACACTCAACAGAATCAAGCAGACGAAAGATAGTACACAATAAACTGCTACAACAACAACAACTATGGATATAGTAGTGAAGGAACAATAAAATAGTATGATCCAAAGTTCGGCACAGCCGAACTTAACACGTTTATACTTGTTTTTATATCATGTACACATAATACCTTTTATTAGTGGCGCATAAAAAGCCAATCCCAATGTATTCATAGTTAAAGATCCATTAATAAAACATTATGTTAGATTATTATATCAAATTGGATCAGATTGTATCTGGGAAAATTTTGAGATAGAGTTGTATCTAACCATTCTTCGGAGCCAATTTTATATGATGCCAGATATAATTGGATCCGACCATATCACCTTTTTTTACTTGGGTATCTAACGACACCGTGATATCTACTTTTTCCCCTTTCTCTCTTTATTCCTCTTTTGCATGGTTAACAAAAATGTTCACATGCTTGTAAAGTTAACAAATTAATCCGTGAGGAATTTTCATTCACAACAGGACAGAAAAAGGGAAAACTCCTCAAGGCAATTCCTTCCTTATTCGTGATTGGGCTCAGTATGTATATAATTTTTCTCTCAGAAATAAGTAATGAGAAAATTTAATGCTGCTCAAACAAGATAAATTTTTAAATTTTAATAATTTCATAAATATAAGAACAAACGGAAATATTTTGATAATATCAACAACATAATAAGACTACTCTTTAAAAGTAATAACTGGAAGTTAAGAGAATGGAAAATATTTCAGTGGACTTATAAAACTTGTACAGCTCTGTACGAAATGTCCAAATAGAGAAATTACATTGTCTTAGGGTTGGTATTCTACTCTGCTTTCGGAATAGTCGCGCAAACTTTTAATTGATCCGCGGGCGGAATTTGACAGCAATTAAATGTCTTTGTTTCCTTACCAAAACACGTTTTTTGATTTTTCTTGCCACTTTCCTCACTATAAGCAGAGTACTACTTTTCCGCCTATTTTTAGCTAACGTCTCGCCGACGTTGTTTTTATATGGAGTTTGACAGCATTCCTCTGGAATACTCAGCTCAAGGGTCAGAGGCACCCTGACATCAATAAAACGTTCTAATGAAATAAATGGAGGTCATTTTTGCTATGGGCTCCTCACAGATCTACAAAAACTGAAAAGCTAAACTAAAAATGAAGCAGACTGATATTGTCCGGCTTTAGACCACTGTTTAGTGCTTTCTATTCGAAGAGTAGTATAGCAAAAAATATTTCAACCAAGAAAAATTATCAGAAGGAGATGTCAAATGGATCAAGGTGCTTTACAACCATTCCGACTAGAGTAAGTTGCAAAGCACACATCTGAATTTGAACAGGTCTCTTTAAGTCGACTTGTTTCATAAGTGCAATAGAAAACAAATCAAATCTTACTTCCCTTATTCAAATCCAACTTATCCAACGATGCTAATAGCAACAAACACAAAAATCTTTTGCAAAACTCTTTTGTTCTCCGCACGGCTATCGCCCAACGGTTGATTCTGCCAGTGCTGTTTTTGTGTATAGGCAGTGACCTACACAACATGCGACGTACCTTTTGTTTGGTCTGTCTGTTTGCGCTTTTTTATTGGTCCTAAAATCCTATTGAGATTCCATTGCAGGATATTGTCCGGCCTCCGACCATTGTTTAATGCTTTCTCTTCGAAGAATAGTATAGCAAAAAACATTTAAAAAGTCAGCAAATAGCGTTGAAAATGAAATCGCGATAAAGGAAACCAGTCAAATGCTTCTAGCAACAACACACTTTTTGCAGACTTTTTAAATGTTTTTTGCTATACTATTCTCTAAATAGAAAGCATTAAACTATGGTCTAAAGCCGGACAATATCCTGGCATGGAATCTCAATAAGATTTTAAGACCAATAAAAAAGCGGAAACAGGCAGACTGATTTTTGTAAAATTTGTAAAAAAAAACAACAGCAATGAACGAAGATTTGAAAGTTTTTTGTTTTCTTAAAAATTTACTACAAAAAAAATGAATTGTTGTTGAGCATAAAGCTAGAAAGCAACCTATAGAACATGGAGGATATTGTCAGCTCATATCATCACCATCTTAACGATACTGCTTTTAATATGGAACAGGTATCAGAAGGGGTTAGAAAGGGTGCACGGTCGGTCGGCTTTTGAGGGCCACATATTTGCCATTCTTGGGGGACATTTTTTGAATCAATGGCTGCGTTAACTTTGGAGGCCACCATAGCGCAGGTTCCGCCTATGAAGCTGAACGCCTGGGTTCAAATGCTGGCGAGAACATAAAAAAATTTTTGGCTGTGGACTCGTCTAAAAAATGAGGTCCCTTATCATAGAGCTTAAAACTTGAAACGGACATCACTTATTGAGATTTGAGAGGTTCACCCCTGTTCCTTAATGGAATGCTCATGGGCAAATTTGCATTTGCATTTGCATTTTTGTATGCGTTAACTGTAGACAACGATTTTACTTTCGCAAATTAGAAAAAGTATCGAGTCTACACAAATATTACTCTCTAATAAAAGTGCATTGCATTAACCTTTTTTTTATAACACTAGACACTAGCTAGAGTTAAATTAGAAACTACTTACCTTTATATCTTTGTGTTTTAGCAAATTGTTGGGCCATATGAATCGAGCATTACAGTACTCGCATTGTTGGGCCACTCGTCGATGTTCATTCCAACAGTCTCTGTACAAATGTTGCTGTAGTAAATCCTGACTGACAAACTGTTTCGTGCAGTCTTTGCATGCATATGGAAGGGGAACGTCGCTGTGGGCTTCGAATTGGTGGTTGAGCAAGTGCTTCCTCCGGTTAAACAACATAAAACATAGTTCACACTTGTAGGTCAATGTCTCTTCTTCTGTTCCACTATCCGAATCATGTATATCCATTTCCATGCCGTCCTTGTCGATGGCCCGATAAAGACGACTAATTTGCGACTTTTCAAAAGCATTGTGTATTTCTTGTTGTAAAAGGGCGCGATCATGAGTCTTCGAACGTTCAAATCTTTTGAAGTAAATTCCATTTTGAAAGTCTATTCCTGTCACACCATCTGAATGCTGTGTTATATGCTCACGAAGAAATTTAAGTTTGTCAAAGGATTGTACACAGAGGCCACATCGAATTATTGGTTTGGTTGGATTGTTCTCAAGATTGTGTCTTTCTAAATGTTTAAGCAATTTTGTTTTCACCTCAAATGGTCGACCACATATATGACATTTTAGGATTTCCCTTTCGATGACAACTTCCGGCTTGGTAGCACAATTATGATTTCTCATATTGTCCGGCCAAACAAATTTAGCCGGACATCTGGTACACAATAACACCTTATTTCGGTTGCGACAGTGCACCTCGGAGTGTCGATCAAACATTTTCGATGATATGAATTCCAGTTTACAGAGACCACACTTAGAAGGCATTTCGTCGCTTCCGTGCGCTTCCTTTAAATGGTTAAATGCTTCATACTGAAAGCAGAATGCTGATCCACATAGTTCACATTTGTAGTTAGGATAATCGGCACTATTTTCCGCATACAGATCCTCGACTTCTGTATCACTTATGGACATTTCAAATGAATGTTCATTCAACACAGCATAGTACTTGAACCAGTTTCCGTCTTCGATATCTTTGCAAATATGTTCCTTGACACTCAGCAAACTAATAACATTGGGGAATAAATGTGTCACAATATCACTATCCATCTTCAAATGAATCAGGGAATCAACGCATCTGTGAGTTCCCAGATGTGCCCTCAACTCTTTGGTTGTGCTGAATTGAATATTGCAAAGTTTACATTCCACAAGTAGCCAACTTGTAGGCTTACTGTAAAGGCGGTCGCCGAACATCCATTCTCTGCGCTTGCCCTTTGGATATACGCAATTATCGGAGTGCATCCGCTTTATATGATGTCGCACTTTATCTTTCCGCCCAAAATGTTGGCCACAATATTCGCAGGAGAATGTAGTTTCTCGTAAATGTATAGAGGCAATGTGGCGGCCACAGTCTTTGCGCAATGAAAATGTCTTTTCACACAAAATACATTGAAATCGATCATTAACTTGTCTTATTTTGTTAAAGTATTCCGGAGCCCGACGCCCAACTCTACGTTTCCTAGGTAATAAAAGTACAATAAACAATTTTAGAAAGTTAATTTTACGGCATTTGGGAGCATGCACCATACCCTGTGTTATTGTCCGCGTTAGGCTTTTGGCTCGTCTCATCTTCCGAGGACGATTCATCTTTGTTTTGCTGGTTTTGAGAGATCTCTTCTATTTCCTGTGCCCTTAATATAATATAAAAATATGATTATATTATATATATGTATTTTGGTATTGTAAACACGTTTTTAAGTACGACTTGTTTTTCGATTTTCTCATGATGATTTTATATCCCATTTAATAAAATCCTATATATAAATAAAAAAAAGCATGACAGGTTTTTTTTGAAATCGTTATAAATCCGTTATATGCAATTGTATCCACCTGAAATTTTGAGGCCCTTTTTATACAAAACCTCGATAAATGTATATATAAACCGATGTGGTATATTAAAGAAAACTTTGCGAGTAAATAAATTCAATTTGATAAGGCAAGTTAAGTCGAATTTCAAAGCTTTTACAAAATGGTTTTATCGTTGTCGAAGATGAAAAATCTAATACATTTGAAAAATCTAATACAAAGCGTTGTAAGGAAATTTAAGAGATTGGCATCTAAGGACATCTTTAAGAATAAGTCAACTAAGGAAATGTGGTCTATACTAAAACAAATGTAAATGGAAATGATGGATATGATATAGCCACAGTAGATGTTGAACAATTGAACCAGGTTTATTTGTCTAACCAGTTAAGCCGTGATTTAAGGGCTCCGGATGTACCTCATGATGTGTACGATGGTTTTTCGCTTTCTAATGTTAGCAGTACTGATGCAATTGCTGCCGTTGTTAAAATAAAATCTACTGCAGTTGGTTTTGATGGTTTTAAATTACAGTTTCTAAGGCTTGTGTTTCCATTTATTGTTCAACTTATCGTATATGTGACTAATACCATACTCACCACGTCTATGTTTCCTATTGATTGGAAAGTGGCAAATATTGTTCCTATACGGAAAAATAATAACAGTAGTGATCTTAGGCCTAATCCATAATGCCTTTTTCGTCTAAGATGGTGGAACATTTGATGAAAGATCAAATGTTTGCACATTTAGAGAACTCGTCATTACTGCATGGTAATGAGTGCGGTTTCAGACGCAATCGCAAGTGGAGTTAACGGATACGGTGAGAAGACGAGTAAGTGGTGGTGGTTGTTTTGTCCTATTGTCATTGGACCTTGAGAAGGCTTTCGAACGTGTAAACCCAAAGTTATTGATAGAGACACTATCTAGTTTGTAAAAATGTTCGAGCTCTGCGTGAAGGCTGTTGTATTCGTATTTGTAGTAGTAGTGTTCCACAGAGTTCTGTTTGTTGTTGTTGTGGTAGCCACATTTTCATGTGGAGGTGGCGATACTCGTTTGGTTATTCAAAAGTGCCAATAACGCGCCTTGCCATATCGAGCATCATAGGCACTCAGCATTGGTGCAATTGTTGATATGTTTATTATTTGTTTCAGCTGTATCAAATTAAATCAATTTTAACAAAACAGCACACATTTCTTCAATATTGAAAAATAATTAGGAAAACGTACAATTAGTTTCCACTTTTGTGAATTTATGAATATGACAACACAGGTGCATAGGTTAGAACGTGCTCCTATAACAGAAAACGTCTGACTTCCAATCCTGGCGAGAACTTCAACAACCGTTTTTTTCTGATTAATTTTGTTTGATATCATATTTTCTTTTCAAAACATCAATCTTTTCGTCGAATAAATTAATTTTCATTCAAAGGGAATCGCATAGTCTTATTTTCATTTTGGCCACCACGGTTATAGAAATAAAATTTGAAATTTTAATATTTAATATTTAATATTTAGCAACAACAACAAATCTAAATCAATGATATGTTGTCGAAACTAAACAAGAAGAGGTGCAAGTTCAAGGTTTATGACTTTTATACGTTTTATACAATATATGACGTTTGAGACGTTTAGAACTTTTTGACAGTCGAAAATCTAAATAACCGTCATGCAGACCATCCCTGGTTCTTATCAAGTACCAACCCCAGGAATTTAAGCTCATCAACAAATCTTACCTCATCAATGAGAGATGAAAATCATGATTTCCAAACGACAAGGCTTTTGTCTGTAACGGGTTAATTTTGAAGGCATTGGTACCAGTACATCGACAAACTTGACCTGAAATTTCTCTATAACTACTGAAATAGTTTTAAAACTGAAGGAAAGCTTGATGTGTTATCTGTCGAATAAAAAAAGAATGATTAAAAAATCTCTTCGGTTCAAAAGTTACAGATTTTTGGCCCACTGTGCGACGGTGTATATGTTGGCTGTTAACTAATAGTGTTACCACTCATAAAAATTATTTTCTACCAAAATTTAAGAAAATCCTACCACAACCTACCAAATGTTTTATAAGCTAAAAATGCGGTATATATTTTTATACCCATCACCGAAGAGTTGGCGAAATTTTCATTCTATTTATTTGCAACATATCGTATTATGCATATTCAGCTATACAAAGTATACATTCTAGATCGTCGTTATATTCATAAATCATCTAGCCATGTCCGTCCGTATGTCTGTTAAAAACAAATTGCAGCCTCTTCCGATTTAAGATCTTGAACCCATTAATGGGCATTTACATTTGCGCCGTAACAGTGAGTTGCATGACCCCTCAAGTATAAGTATCTGAGCATGAGCATATTTGTATGTAGCTGCCATATAGCCCAATTTTCCGATTGAAGGCAGTGAACGAATAAAAGCCGCATTTCTTAACCATTTGCGAAATTTGGAACAGATCTCTTGACACTTGTACCAGTTACAGTCAATACCAGAACTAAGACACTTTTTCTGGGAAATTTGAAAAATTAGACCCCTGCAACAGCATAAGGGTCTTCGACTTGCATGATTTTGCTCTGCACTCTTATCGCATACACAGACACAACAGGAAGTGAGTTTTTACAGTAAGGCCCAGTATGCACCTCAAGTCAAATTTTCGGTAGCGAACACATGGTGACAAATCACTATACACTCGTTTGGCCACCACAATTTCTTGGTGCTAAACTAAAAATTTTATCAAAATTAAGCTGTATTGTGTAATAATAAAATCATAAGATGACGCAAAATAGATCAAGGTAATTTTTCTTGCAATGAAACCAAAAAAAAAAAAAAATCAAACCTTAGAATGTCACTCTGTGACACAAATCAAACCGAAGATTTCGCTTGGAACATGTCAATGCATTTCTTATGGAAGAAAAATTTCTTTTTAGATGCATACCGTCCTTAAGGGAAAATCCTACCAAAAACCTACCAATTTTGGTAGGAACCTATCAAAAACAATGTTTTACTAACGGAATGTTTACTAACGGAAGCCGTTTGCTGGGCCATTTTGGAAACAGCCTTCCTGGAGTATCTGTAAATCATAACCAACTCATATTTGGCTCTAGTGATGATGATTGCTTTCCAATTTTGCATAGTTTATTCGTCCTTATCACCACAAAAATTTAATAATCCAAACCAAACTAAATATTTAATTGAAATCTTTTTTTATAAAATGATTTTTTTTCTCAATTATGGCACTGAGTATTTTCGCCCAAATTTTTCGTACAGCAAATTGCAGTTTTGAACTTGCAAAAATGCTAATCTGCACACAAATTCCACAAAAGCAACACAGAAAAGATAACCAATTTTCAACTTTGACGCTTGAAAGCGAGCGTCATTCTGTGTTGCCCCGCGATAAGTAGTGTTTATAGTTGACGAAGTTAAGAATTGTTTAAATTTTGCAAGTTGCTTTTTTATCATTTGAAATCCACGTGCTTCACAAATCAACACTTCATCTACAAAATTAAATGTTTTGTGCAGTTTGCTTGCCAGCGGCCTTATTGAGTCATAGTCGTCGTCGACAACGGCAAACAACGTTACTTGCTCACTGATTATTTTTAACCTGAAATGGAAGATAAGGACGGTGCCACAAGCCACACAGCACACGTTACAATCGCTTTTATGAAGAGTAAGTGTGATGAGTTAGTCCAGTCCTTATTGGAAATCCTTATATTATGGTTCTTTTACAGAAGAGTTAGCCCAGTCATTATTGGAAATATAGAGTTGAAGGCAGAAACATTACAGAACACCACAAAATATGAAATCCGCTTTCAATTGCAACTGCTGTCGATTTTCGCCTTTAACATTATAAATACGGGTGAATATTCACACAATAATCATCCTTATTACGGTTGTCGATGGCGAAAGTCGACAGAAGTCGTAGTCGAAGACGAAATTCACATTTATGGTATTCTGTAACTTATTTGCCTTGGACAGTTTGGTATTGAGAATATATTGTAAATAAAAACTAATGTTAAAGAAGCCTCCATATCATACCCTTTATACAAATTCGTGTGATATACTTAAGAGTGGCCTTATATGCCAATCGTTTTTGTTGTTGTTGCGATGAAGAAATCAATCCGGAACGTACAACCGACTGGCATGGGATTGACTACTCGTTTTCGTCAAATTGAACAGTCGAATCCGACCTACGTGATACCAAAATTGTAAAAAAAATCTTTTTCGACAACCATAATACCGTTTTGTAAAATACCTATTGCCTTTCTCAAGGTTAAATTGCACTTTTCAAGATGTAATATCAGATTTCGGTGTATTGACTTTATCAATCTGGTTTATTGCTGGCAAATTATACCTAAAGTTTTTCTTTGTTTTGTTCAAAGGATGCCATTGAGTATAAAAAGATTAAATTATTTTTCAGGTTATATAAAGTGAAAATGGCTTCAGTAATTGTATATCAGTATATCAGGAATTTCAAACTTATGTTCATGCAATATATAGAAAAAATAATTATATGTGCTACTTACCTTGGTTTATCGGGATGCATGCGTTTCATATGATGTCGCACTTTATCTTTCCGATTAAAGTATTCTGGACAATATTCACAGAGGAATGTACTTTCTTTCAAATGTATTGAAGCAATATGTCGCCCACAATCCTTACGCTGTGAGAAGGTTTTGTCGCACATGAAGCAACCATATCTATCGCCTATATCCTTAATTTTTGTAAAATATGGCGGAAGCTGCCGCCTAACCCTGCGCTTTTTAACCGTCTTTTCTCTAAAGGGATTTGTATAATTATAAGCGTATTACGGGAAACTTTTCGGAGCAACATACCCTTCTGATTCCTTTTTAATTTTTTTACGTGGTTGGTAACTTCCTTCAGAGGATGACTGATTGTATGCGGAATCGTCATCGTCTTCATACTCATTTGCATTGCCATCTTCGCTAGCATTCAAGAATCTACAATACAATATTTCTTCAAATTAAATGAACAAATATTATTTTGTGTTGATTTACTACCTTTCTTCGTCGTAACCGAATGTATCATCGGCGCAACTATCGTACAGAGTTTGGTCGGTTTTTAAAGTTTTATTGCTGGCAGTCAGAGGCATTTCATCGTCATCACTCCCTGAGTGGAATATACGCAAACAATGTTTTGACTAATACAACTATTGCAAATATTGTAACTTTTTACTTTTACCTTTATCCGTGTCGTCTTTTGTGAGACAACTAGATCCAGGAGGCTCTTTATCCAACAACAGCATGCCATATTGGTCTCCAACAACTTCTAATTTGATATCACCTAAATACTGTGCAACAGGTATGTCTATAGCTGATTCCTCCAAACAATCCGATAACAGATTGTTTTCATCCAGAGGGTCGGCATCCCCACCATCAATAGCCAATAATTTTAAATACTTTTCATTTGCCTCATGCGCCCTTGTTACAAATTCATAAGCGTTTTTGACGCTAGTAGAGCATAAATTGCAAATAGTTTTCGGCAACGGGTCGTCTATTGAAATCTTTTATTGGCACAAAAAAAAAACATTTCAAACAATCAATAATCTGCTAGTTCTCCAAGGAACTATTACAAAGGTTTTGGGGAAAGAGGCGAATACCACCAACCTGTAAATTTGCTATTTCCCTTAATAAATCCAGAAAACTTTTAGATTCCACAACAATATCACACAATCCAACAAGTTTTTCTCCAGGGTCAAAACATGTCCGGCAAATTCGATTCATGTTTCATAGGAAAAAATCTTAAAATCTTTGTTTTCCTACTATATTATTTCTAAAGTAAAAAAAAAATATCAAATGTATACCAGGGATCTGAAACAGTGTTGCCAGTATTTTTCCGTCCGTTGTCCCTAAATTTCAAATCTTTTGTCCCCAAAAATCCCCAATTACAAGTAAGTTTCCTCCTAAAACATCCCCAAGCAATTTTGAATCGCTTTTTATAAGAGTACAGCTACTTTGCAATTTTTTTTTTTTTTCATTACAATTCATTTTTTGGACAAGAATGTGGTTCATATTATGTTTCACTGACGGTCATATGCAGTAAGAATGTGTGTCACGTAAATGCATGGATATAACGTTTTTGAAGTTGTAAAAAGTGGACAGCGATTCGGTTTATTATTATTTTAATGCAAGGCAGGTGTACAAGAGAGATATCCAGTGTATAACACACTGCTACAACAACAACAACAGTTGCTATTTTTTTATTTTAGTGCTATCCAGTACAAGTTGATATCTTGCGATAACAATTACAGATTAGTCGTGATCTGTACTATATAGTTCTTCTAAATACAGCAAGTTTAACTTGGTGTAAATTGTACCGATTTATGTTATCTACATATTTATCAAGTATTACCAAGAAAAATAGCAATGGTAAAATATCGAACTGAAAATTCCTCCCCAAAACTTGCCCAATTTTTGCTTCGAATCCCCAATTTGGGGAGAAACACCCAATACTGGCAACGCTGATCTGAATGTCGATTTCGACTAATCGATGAATAGGTTTCTTTGGCTGAAAAAATCGAATAATCGACTATAGGCAAATTTATACAAGGTAAAGTCAGCTGATGAAATTGCAAATCCAACAAGAACGTCAAATGTTCTGTTTGGATTTTAAAAGATTTTTACATTTTGTTTCTTTTTTCACATTTTTATAGTTTGAATTTATAATTTAGACGTTCATTGTTTCTGTCGCTGCTACGCATGATAATGCAAATAAAAACTAGAATGTCAATTAGAAAGTACCAAAAAATTTGACAGCCAAGTGGGAACTTGCGCCACTATTCCCACAGGGATGTATAATCGATTTTGTTGTTGTTGGGCTGATGACTTTACCTTGTATAATCTTGCCTAGAGTCGACTTGTTCCAAAATATTGGGTTGCCCAAAAAGTAATTGCGGATTTTTCATATAGTCTGCGTTGACAAAATTTTCACAGCTTGTGACTCTGCAATTGCATTCTTTCTTCTGTCAGTTATCAGCTGTTTCTTTTAGCTTGCTTTAGAAAAAAAGTGTAAAAAAGTATATTTGATTAAAGTTCATTCTAAGTTTTATTAAAAATGCATTTACTTTCTTTTAAAAAATCCGCAAATACTTTTTGGGCAACCCAATATATTCATTTACAGGTTGTGCCAGTTGCCAACAACAAAATCTGTGATATGTGCAACTCTGATTTTGAGTATGTTACTAGCATGACATAATTATCAGGTAGTGTACCGGAAACAGCTGACCTTGAACGATCCTTACGTAGCACATTGTATCCGTGATAACTGTGCATGCTGCAAGTGTTGGTCAGCTTTGTCTCCTGGATCGCTGCGACCACTATGTTCTTCCGACTCATAAAATCCACAATCTTGTCGATCTTGTCACGGAGACCATTGCAGTTGAGTTGCAAAAATGATACACTTCCACTGGCCTGGCAATGTTGGGGCTGGGATGCTGCTGTTGCATATATTGCCGCACGGGAGAGGTCGGGGGGTGACTGCTGCCTAAGTTCCCACAGCACATTGCAACATATTCAGTCAGCCCTATTTTGAATAACAATTCCTTGGGAGTTTTTCTCTACTCCCTTTTCCCCTATTCTGAAAAACAATTTCCTGGGAGTTTTTTCCCTGCTCCCCATTCCCTTATTCTAAAAAAAACTTCAAAAAAAGGGAAATATCTCCCAAGGGATAAAGTAGGTATTCTGAATCGAAATAAAAGGGAGAAGAGACGATAGAATTTGGAAAAAAATTTCCCCAAACGTATAAAAAAAGGTAGTTAGGATAAAAAAAAATTATGAATTCAATTGTTTTTATAAAAAATGATACGACTTTCTACTATTTACTAACAATTTATTATGTACGGATATAATTTTTCTCTTTTTCATCAAAAACAAGTACAATTTTTGTTAGATTCCCGGTTTATATATGTCATGTACCCAATCTATAGAAGGTTTGCATAATTTTTTCAATTTTATTGACAAAAAAAGATGAGAAATCTAGAATTGGTTTACATACATAGGTATCAAAATATGTGGTTCATATTTAATATTCTTAGACCCATATGTATAGAGATGTCGCTAAGTGGCCACCGTTTGGAGTCGGATATTAAAAAGAGGCCACAGCACTCAATGGAGTGTTCGTGGCCAAATTTGCAACATTGCACTTCAGACCATCAATTATTGAACAATACTTGATGACACATTTGGCAGCATTTACTCCACAGGATGAGGAATAAATCCATAAGTAGCACTATGTCCAGCTGCCGTCCCAACCACAAGGAAAAGCGGCCGCCGGAAATATCGATTAGATCTTCAAGTTCTAGCTCCATAAAAGTAGGTCTTTAGATAAAGCAGCGTATCATGTAGATCATCACCACATTCATGACTACTCACTAAAATAGTTCTACCCCATAACGATCCGTTAGATTCAGCTACCTAAACTTCTTTTGGCAAGGGAAAACGCCAACGTTCAGTGTGTGCCCCGCATGCAACGAGGGACTATTTAACTATTTATAACACTAGACATGTTTGTAAACTATTTCAACAACCTTTATAACGTGTTTTTGCTTATTTTTCCATTTTAATGTTATTTATTCCAAAATATTGTAGTCAAATGTTAAGCCAAAATAAAACAGCTGAAGCGAAACTGCTGTTTTCGAAAATTCTAATTTCCCTCTCCCCATTCAATCAGAACAGGAGGATTTTATTCAAGGGAAAAATTAATTCCCTGCGAGTTTAATCCCAGGGAGTTTTCAGTTTGGAGCTGGGTGTGACTATACTCCCGTAGTGATGAAAGGCCAGAGCAAGATCGGAAATGTACCCATCGGAAATGTATCCTATGCACCGGTTACACCTTACCGACACCGACCGATGATGGAGGCGGTTCTGGCAAACCGAGTATAACCAGGGTCCGGGGTTCTTTTCAATCCCAGCACGGACCAGAAGCGTGTGGAGAAGGCACTCCGGGATAAGCCTGTCCCATGACGAAAAAAAGACGAACACGTACACTGTGCTGGCAGCCCTTGCCAATGAAGGATTCCATCGGGTCAATCCGGTGCGTACAACCGGCTGCCATGGGATTGGATTGGTCTTTCTAGTGTTAAACGTTTATTTGATACAAATTAGAAAATTTTTTTTATTAACAATATTAATTTCTTAATAGGGTCGATTTCAACAAAATTTTTTATTGAGTACGTACGTGAATTAAATATATTCTCGCAACTAATTTTTGAAAACGCGTTGCCTAAACACCGTAGCGCGGAGGTTAGCTTGTCCGTTTATGAGACCATCAGAAAAAACATTTTTCAGGGGTAGAGATACTATGCTATGTAGAAACTTCTCGAATGGTGTCGCACTGCGTGACGCCGTTCGGACTCGGCTATAAGAGGGAGGCCCCTTATCATTGACCTTAAACTTGAATCGGACTGCACACATTGATATGTGAGAAGTTAGCCCCTGTTCCTTAGTTCAATGTTCATGGGCAAAATTTGCAATTGCTTCTTAAACACTGGCGGTACCATTTATTCATATTCGTGTTCTGCACAGTATATGGTTTAATTTGAGTACCATATTGCCTATATTACATACAATTTTACTTGAGCGGGGGTAAAATAGGACTGCAATTTTGAAATGAGCAAACTGCAAGCCAAATGAATTTTATCACTTTAGGAAATATTGCAAATTTTGCCAATGAACATTCCATTTTCACATATCAATGAATGCTCTCATTTTTATAGGCGAGTTCGTACGGCTTGCCGGAGTACAGCGCCTCTTTGGAGAAGACTTTTCATGTGGCGTAGTATCTCACAAATGTCGCCAGCATTAGGTGGGGATAACCATCGCTGATTGTTCCGATTGTCTCGCCAGGATTTGAACCCAGGCGTTCAGCGTAATCTGTGCGCTACGGTGGGCTCGTTTAGAGATATAAAAAGTAATAATAAACACGCAAAAAAAATAATTTTAACGCACATTAAATTAAAATTTAAAAAGCGTTTATACTATTGTGAGTGTGTAGTGTCTCCATAAAATTTCCATATTTTTGTATAGGGTGCTTGGCCTAAAAATGGCCTAGTGTTGATCCCGGTAAGCAGAACCAACTACAGTGCCGATCGAGGTTTGTTTGTCTACTGCAGTGGCTAATTATTATTATTAATTTTTGAACCGATTGAAGGCGACCCGTTCGTGTGGCGGGTTCTTGTTGAGCCAAAGCTTGTTCAGATATATGTACGTTACAATCGCAAGTCAAACCAAATATCAAATACAATACACTTTTATCATAAAATACATGCAACGTTGAAAAAAAAGAAAAGTAAATCATCGTGTGCGCTACATTTCAGATATTTTCGAATGTATATTGTTAGGTATTCTTATCCCAAAAAATGTTTAAAGAAAATAAAACTTTGTCTATATTTTATATACAGGTGAATAGTTCTTATAAAACAAGTCTGTTATGTTCGTTTTGTATTTAATCGTCATCGGCAATTACGGCAACGCGATCGTATGAGTAATTACAGTTGGATTCTGTAATGCCGCATCGCCAGCACTTACATAGATTGCCTTTAATTTGATCGTTTTTAGCTAAAATAATAACTAATATTAAAATTATCACAGAAGGTACTATAAATATCATAAATATTATTGGTGGTAGGCCGAACGGAGTCTGATTTACGACTGCGTTGCCCGAACTACGTTCGGAAAAATTAATGCAATACGATTCATTAGTGTGCGGGGTCCTTAATTGGCTGCCGCTGTAGCATGTGACGCAGTTTGAATTCAAAGGTCCTGAACAGCTGAAGCAGCTTTTGTCACATGGCTTGCAAGCCAGTGCTTGCAATGTTGTCTTCAATAACTCAGGGCCATCTTCACTCTTGCTACGTTTTCTCCTCTCCGGATCTGGTACTTGGAGTTCCTCATAGTCCGCATCGGGCACCAGTTCTATGTTATTGTTACTAAGAATATCATGAGTCATCGTATCCGCATGCATGGCGTTTTGCGCGATGTACGTATTGATCGGGCACATATCGAAACAACGTCCTTTATAGAAATATGTGGGTGGAGCACAAACTACATTAAAAAACAAAAATTAAAAACCAAATTAAAATTCAACTCAAAAGATTAGAATGTTGCTTGTTGTGAGGTTGGTAGTAGAGTAGTGAAAAATAAAGGAAATAACAAAAAAAATAAAAATAAACTGAACGTACATACAAAACGAGTTAACATAATTCAAACTGAGCATTATTGGAAGTGTGGACAGATGTGATGCTTATCCGCGAAGTGAGAAGACAACTGCACAAAAGTCCACACATCTGATTTCTATGCATTTAGCGAAAACATGCTTTTTTGTATCAATGAGAGGAAAGGAGTACCAAAAAGCATAATTGTAACCAGTCACCAGTAAACAAAAATAAAAGCACTTATGTAGGTGGAGTGATGGTGTTTGTAAAAAAGTTATGAGTGGGCGAAATTGCAAGTGTTATCAGAACAAATTTATGAATGTATGTACGAGTGTATATAAAAATGTAACAGCGCCAACAACAAAAATTACAAAACAGCCACATTAGAGTACAGCGTTGCAAAAGACAGATAGAGAGAGAGAGAGAGAGATAGAGAATGTAGTAAAAAGTACAAAATGAGTGATTGAATTGTAAAGTAAAATCATAGGTCATAAACAATGTGAAGCTACTCTCTCACTCACCTTGGGCAATTAGATAGGATTCATTCAAATAAGTTGCTTTTATTTTTCTTTAAAACTGGTAGTTCAAGTGCTTTGTTAAGCATATTTTCGCTTACCTCATGGCTATACCACCACGAATAATCTTTGCGTTCTTTCAATTCATTTCCTCTTTATTTCAATATGTATTTTAAAATTTGATAGTTTTAATGTATAGTTATGTACATACTCATTCGCCTCATACGAAGCTTATTGAAATTATTGCAAACTTACTTTCTAAATTCTCTTTACAATTTGTGTATTACATTGTAGGTTATGCATGTGTGTAAGTATTATCATCTCGGCATTTATATCAGCCGGAATATTTCGTTAAAAATAATACGTGGTTTATTCCCTATTATTTTACTTCATTTCAAACAATTTGGCATTTAAGTACGCTAAGTGATATAAAAAAATATAAAATATTTTCACTTTAGTAGGATGTTATGACATGAGCTAACCTCGTTTTGTGCAATGGCATAAATACATCTATAATACCTGCTAAATACAATTCATTCCCTTCTGTTTTCTACACCAGAGGTCTAAATTGGATAGCCAGAGCTGTTATAACAACACGACAAATGCAATTTGGAATGCTGTGTTGAATAATTAAACCAGACGTAACGAAACGACTTAACGATAAATGGCATTACGGCTAAAAATTAGTTTCGTTTTGGTTCCGTAGACAATTCCCATTAGGCTTACTTGCACCTTATTCGTCCATACATACGTGTTTATACAACAATTGGGGTTCTAACTGCGCAAACATGTCTGTTGTCTGTCTCTGTTACCTAGGCTAGCATTAGTATAATATAGAATTCAGTACTATTGTAGGATGTGGTAGCACACACATATCTGGTAGCATTACAAGTATTCAACAAAAAAGTTAGGCTATCTACTGCATTATGCTATTGAACTGGTGCGTGGTGTATAAACAAAAATAACGACGGAAATTAGGAGCTATTGCTATAAATATTAACAAGGATATGTATTAAATATATATTTATGTATTTCTTAAATAATATAGATTATGTGCTTACACTCTGGTGAAATTACATATGTAGTTTTATTTAATTTAATTGCACTGTAACAGACTTTAATGTTTAAAGGCTAACTAAATTAAAACAAACAAAAAAAAAACAAACAAATAAAAAACACCTAAATATATTATATTGCACGAGTATCTGTAATTTTAGATAGCTGCCAACTAAAACTCTATATAATATACAAATGGGGGGTATGAGAAAATCCATTGGAACTCTTATTTCAATACATTATTTAATGAAGGAATCTATCCAATTCGTGTGTTTACTATTTCACTCATTAGAATTTAGAAGAATAATTGCGGTATTGTGGTTCTGTGATTTATAAACTTCTGGACACAGGCAACTTTTGTAGGAGTTTTTAGAATGTTTTTCGTTCTTCTTTTTTTATTCAAAAACAATACTGCAAAATTCCAATATGAAAGCATATACTTTACTTCGCAACACCGATTGGGTGTGAGGTGGCAATCTACATCCATTCCCCTTAAAAAATACTAAAAGTTTGTCAAAAGGTTATAGGCACAGTGAAAGTCATTCGATGTAGCGAGTAAAATTTATGCGTAAGAACTCCGTGAAGAGTCTGGGTAGGACATTAAACCTGAAATTCATTAATTTGTAATTCTTTTTTTGTCCTTTGTGCCATCTAACATTCTAATCTAATAAGAAGCTAAAACGTATCCATAATATTGGCATGTATTGGATTTGGGATAAATGATCGGATGTTTATTTTATAATAAAGAGGAAGGTATGCCGCTAATAAAGAAAAAGAAATAGTGAAAAAGAACATGAATTCAATCTTTGAGGTCTTGAATCGACGCTAGTCTGTTTGCGTACACCATATCTTTTACGTAGGCTCAAAAGAAAAAGTCGCAAAAATAATATTATTCATCTCTCGAGAGCGCATTCCATTCAACGTAACTGCTGGTCCAAACCTATTGTCGAAAAAGTAAGTTCCAATAACTCAGCCGGACCATAAACTGAACCAAACAGTCACACGTTGAAGATCGAGATGCTTTTCAACATTAACTCTGCGCTTTTTCGAGCCTCAGGTGCGACATTTTTGTTGTATTGAAATGCTGCACGACGAAGTTTTTCACCATGTTTGCATAAAATTTGAATCATTTCAATACGATGTTGAAGCGTGTCTCTTGTTAGCAAAACTCTTTACCACGTATAGTAAGTGTTACCGGCCTTTTCAAAGATCCAGAATAGCAATTTGGTTAAAGGATTGAAGAGAATGTAGGAAGCGAATGACCATTCAAAGTTTGTGTCGTTTCTTAATTGAGAAAAAAAAATGACCCATATCGGTCCAAACGGTTCTTCTTTCTTCTTCGTCTCAATTTTTGACAATGGGACTAAACTATGTAGACCAAAAAAAATGACAATTGTATTCTAACAATTTTGTTCATGTTCCAGTTGGTGCAAACTGCTAGAAAATTAATTTTCCGGCATCGACTTAAATTTCAAACCATACATACATGAATTATTTGTCTACTGGATATAGGTCACCCATATTTAGTGTTATAATTTTTTCAAAATAATTTTTAAATCACTTTTTTTAATTAAGGGTTGCACAAGGTTATTTGACTGAAAAGTGATTTTTGTTAGACCAACACATTGTTACATGCTAAGTTTTCTTGCTATAGTAATTGCATGGGACCACCACTATACATGATGCTTAAAAACTCATTGACTGACGTTCAATCGCGGCATGTCGTAAATGAACATATTGGTAAAGACCACGTTACGTTAGTGCATTGATGTCTTGGATGACTTTCATATGCAAGTGAACTCAGCAAAGAGACGGTGGCATGATAGTGATAAATATGGACAATTTTCAAAATTTAAAACACAACAAATAGTGCAGATTATACAATGTTTTTGAGCATTAAAAATTAAAACGGTGTAATTTCAAAATGGATGGTATTTTGTGATAAATGTTTAAACCCTCCATTTAATTCCATAAAACGCCTAATTAATACAAATAGGGAAGAACTTAAAAGTTGTATGATTTTCCCTTATTTCGTTCAAAAAATTTCTAAATCAAATTTTTTGAAGCATAAATGCATGAAATCATCATTGACATCAAGTTATGTCATGGGGGTCAGCACGATGGTGCAATGCCGATGACGGCATTGTATAGCGACGCGATGGCTTCAATTAGTAAAATTACATGGTGGCTATAGATGGAAACTGAAGACTTGACAATTTTGAATTTAATTTGTGAACGCACTCTTACAGATCGAACTGTCACTCAATTTATTCAATAAACTAAATATTTCAATCACGGTGAAGTATACGAACGAGCAACGTCTGCAATCATAAAAATCTACTACCAAAATTCGGAGTCGGTGACCGCTACTTTAAGAGAAAAATCATCTTCAGTGACGGAGGGGTTCGTCAATAAGCAAATATGCGTTCTTGGTCACGGACGAAATTCAAATGTGCTTCGCGAAACAACACTTCATACACAAAATTAACTGTTTGGTGCAGTTTGCACGCCTGCGACGCCATTGGCCATACTTCTTCGTCGACGATGCCAATCGTCACCTTACCGTGAATGGACGACGCTACCGCACCATACTCGCTGATTATTTTTGGGCTGAATTAGATAGTAACCTAGACGACATTTGGTTTCAATAGGACGGTGCCACAAGCCACACAGCACACGTTACAACCGATTTATTGAAGAGTAAGTTTGATGAGCGTGTTATCCCAAGGAATGGTCCAATCGATTGCCCGCCTCGTTCGTGAGATTTAACGCCTCTACACTATTTTCTTTGGGGCTACATCAAGTCCATTGGTCTATATTAATAAGCCGACGAAGTAGGAAAAGCTCAAAGCCAACAAACATTGAGCAGGAAATATCGTCAGTTTTGTGCTGAAATGTGTGGCCGAGTCATCGAAAATTTGGTACAACGTATTGACCGCGATGACTTTTTAAATGTTTTGATTGTTCTTCAAGCCGATAATAAAGATTTTGAAATTTCTCAAATGGTTTGCGTTTTATTCAAAAAAAAAGTTGTTATGTCCTTTTTGGAAACCCCGATACTTAACGATACTTAAATTAATGGGGAGTAGCCGAATATAGATATGCAAAGATTTTTCTTGGAAGAATATATCTTTAAGACTGTGCGACAAATTACACTTAACAATACGTTTCAAACATACTATTGTACTATGGCCCTTTTGCAACCTGGACTATAATTTACAGAAGTGTAACAATATTATTATGTGTATTGCGCAATTCAATACCTAAAATCCCTTCGAATCTTAGCGTCTTAGCTTTGGCTTCTATAAATAGTTGTTCATATACGTTTGTATCTGATTGTAACAAACATGTATGAGGTCTCATTCGTATGTTTAGTGTTTTAGATGTTTTGGAACGCTTTAAGATGTTGTGGCGGTAGCTCATAATAAATATAGCCCAAAAGTGAGGAAAATGCCTCAACAAGCTAAATCCTAACACTTTTCTACAAAATTTTAGGTTTTTCGCTTCCACGCGCCTGTATGAAACGACAAGTCATTAAATATGTATGACTCTGGAAGTTTGTTCAGCACTAAACTTGTATTATTCAATAAACAACCATTATGTTTTGTATGTATTAGTATTGATTTTTTGTTTGCAGTGACGTCAACATTTAACGCTCATTAAAAAATATTGTTTTTTTTTTCTTGGGTCTAAAATTTGATTCTATAGTAGTTATTTCACTTAATTCTATTAATAATTTGTTGGCTATGTATTAACTAAATTATTGGTTAATCTGTACAGGATATCTAATTGCTAAAATTTCCCATTTTGCTTATTGTAAGTGCCATTGGTGTAAACAATTATCTTCTTCGATTAAGATTGCTACTAAAAAGTACATAGGAATATAAAATTACAAATAAAGACAAACCTAAACATTGACGGTTTATTGTTGCTTTAAGACAGCTCGTATTTGTGCGATCATGGTTAAGCATGTTCGTTTCGCCCAGCTGCAAGAATAAAAGAGAAAAAATATATGAAAAATAGTGTAATCTAATACAGGAAGTAAGTAAAACGAGTATCACCTCTTCTTTAATGGAATGTTCATGGAAAACTATGTATGTAAAAAGACAGACAAAGACGCATGTATTTTATTAGCTGGCCGCATTAGCCCATCTGATGTCAAAACTATTTTGAATTTGTTTTAGAAAAATTTTAAATTCAAATTGTAAATTTTTGTGTGTTTGCTATGCCGAATCGAGGAGCGGTATAGTGTACCAGCAGAGTATTTTATTAGCTAGCCGCATTAGCCCATCTGATGTCAAAACTATTTTGAATTTGTTTCAGAAAAATTTTAAATTCAAATTGTAAATTTTTGTGTGTTTGCTATGCCGAATCGAGGAGCGGTATAGTGTACCAGCAGAGTTGAATCCAGTTTGTCCATTAAGAGTCGTGTTTGTACTCCAACTTTACATTGTTGAGAGCCTATGTGTAATATGGCCGCCAAAGTAAAATCGGGTTTCTTTCATTTGCTTGCTCCTTGTCTAAAACCTCGTTTGGCAGTGAACTGCTCGGAGATGATGTTTGTCCTATTTTTACTGAGGGGTCTGTATCAGCAAGCAATGTTGTCAAAGGAAACAAAAATTTCATCTTGTTCGATTATTGTGTATTGAGCGTTACGTTCAACGCTACAAGAGAGAACCTCTAGATCAAGCGGGTCTAGACAACATTCATGCCGACACGGTAGCAGATGCGGTAAATAGCTACCAGGTGAATGTAGTCCTTGGAGAACGACCGCCTCCCATTGCACCTGAAGAAATTAACATCCCCCGGCAAACCAGAGTAGTTCTGGCTCAATTATGTTCCGGCAGATGCAGCTGCTTCAACTCCTATAGAGCAAGGATTGATGGCGACGTGCAAGATGTATGTCCCGATTGTGACCAGGGACCACACGCTACACGTCACCTGTTTAACTGCCCATCTATCGACTCAGACCCAGATCCCCCCGGACGCACCCCGTCTTAGTCGCAGAGTTCCCGGGTCTTGACACTAAACGGAATAAAGGAGACAGAAGATAGAACACAACAAACTGCTACAACAACAATAACAATAACCTTTCAGTCCCGTATGTATGCCTGTTTTAGGACGGTTTTTTGGAGAATGCCGGCCCCAAGATAATTTGACATAAATTTTAATGCCATATTCGTATTCTACTCACCTATAATTTTCATTTGAGTCCCACATTGCCATTATCGGCCAATATAAAGGTTTAAGGTAGGGACAACTGCCCAAATACTTATCAAACTTGTATTCTTCCTCTAAATTTCTGTCATTTGAGTTCGATATTGTCCCGAACAGCCAACTTCTACTTTTGAGTGTTTTTTTTTTGTGGTAAGGGGAGAGACCGACCCCTTTCAGATATCAAAAAATTAAATAATCTCCTACTTCTATCAGATTAACCTACACAAACTGTGAAAATTTCAAGAAAATTGGTTCAGCCGTTTTTGAGTCTGTACTGAACAAACAAATTTACAAACGCCCTCCCAAATCCCTTTTATTTAAATCTCACATTGGACTATATGTTCTTTTGGGTGCAGGGCGGCTCCCCCAGACACTTGGGTCCAAAATTCTTTTCGCATTCTCTTCCCCTATAACTTTCTCCTTTCTATAGTGGTGGGTACAACAAAAATTAACGAATTATTTAAAAATATTTGAAAGCTATAAGGCTTTATTCTATCAACACTAAAATGATTCTCACCATTCGTTGCATATTCGTTGCCTTTAAGAGTGTTAGGTGAAATAAACAAAAGACACACAATGCACGACTTTCGTCACATTATCTTTCTATAAATAGTGTTGCATGCTGTTCTTTTGAAATGTTGTGTGGAGACGACAATATGCATTATTTTTACGAATGGATTCATAGGCAATGAAAATGGCATTCAAAATAATTAAAGCAATTAACACCAATTGCAGATACTCCGTGTCAAAGGCCTGAGCAAGACCATTCATTTCTGCTTTCAAGACCACTTACAATCATAGAGTATTTAAGAATTGAACTCTTTGTTTAAAAATACAACACTGTATGAGACAGTTGAGAACTGAGTAAAACTGATAAATAAGACACCAAGTAACGAGATGAATGAATGCATAAAATGAGCCCTTCAGCAAAAAGAAAGATTGATTCGGATTCCAGTGAGTGCACGTTGTACAATGCATGTATTCGGGAACATTTTGCTTCAGAAAAGGTACTTTTTTTCTTGTCCTCTACTTTCGTAGTACGAAATTGGTACGAAGGCAACGTGGTTGATTTGGCAACTGCATGGATAAACACACTAGTTTTTTAAATGAGAAAACAAACAGTTTACAAACTATTTGAGTGATCATTTCATATTTTGACAATGACAGCGAGACACTTTCATATACAGTGAGTAGTTTCTCATAACTCACCGTAGCGGCTATGAATTCCAGATAAAAATACTCACAAGTCCTGAATGGGGGTTGTTTTTCAAGATTATCTACTCAACAGCAACTTGTTCGTTTTACTCTATCTTCAGTGTCTCGCTCTTCAGTAGTCTTGAAATACAACATTATGTGTTCGAGTACTCAAAAATTTCTGTAAATTTGTACAAATTGTTCCTGGAAGCCGTTCACGTGCATTATTTGCCAGCAGAAGAGAGCCGGAGAGCGCGTGAGAGCGAGCACGTTTTTAAGTGTTTGGTAACTGAGAGCTTGCAATTTTCTACTGGAGGTTTTTTTCGCAGCAGAAATTTCCAGCATCGAACAGCTGTTGTATAAAATTCAGATGTTTAATTCAAATAAAAGGCAAAAGAGAGTAAAGGCTGTTCTTACTCTCCTGCAAATGTTTAGTGGCAAATTTTTACTGGAAAAGTACGATTATAGGTCTGTATCATGTGGGTTCAATGTTCACGAGTTCAGGAAAAACAGTCACCAATGAATGGTTTTGTGCTGGGCTTTGCTCCGTATACACAAGCATCCCACTATTCGCACCCTGAGGACGCGGCCGGCAGCTTCCAGCTGAGCATCGTGTTATGACAATGAAAACCAAACAAATTGGAACTTACAATTCCAACCCGGGTGGGGCTCATATCCATCCCGTGCCGGAGAAATTTTCATAGTTAATTTGTTGTAGTATTTCGCCGATGCGACCACCTCATAAATGCGCCTTGCGATGCACGACTTTCCGTTAATGGCAAACCAAAAATATAAAAGTGAATAGCTTACCTGCTGCATATTTCGCCATTGCCCGTTTGAGTCGTATTCTATATCATTATGTTCCATCTCCGTTGCAAACGAGCTATATTGCTTTGAGTTCACAGGAAAAGGATCATCAGGTTGCGCTGGTACTTCCGTACCAAAGAAAATTAAGTCCCATTGAGTTATTTGTGCTGCAAAAGAGGGTATCAATGAGGACAATGAAACACTACGAAATAAAAAAAAAAACATATGTACAAAAATTTTAAACAAATTCTAAACCAAATGTAAACTTTTAATGTGACATGCGAAATTAAAAAAAAAAATCCGCAACTATCGTAAAAAATCAATACATAAAAACATCTGTATATGAGAGTGGATACACGAGTTTGACGAGAATGATAATTTATGTATGCAAATCGACAAATATTTCGCTCCAAATTTCACTTCCCAAAAAAAAAATAATACTTGACAAACTATATTCAAATTTATTCACTAAATATAGGAGTTTCAGTTGGAAAATTGTGTTTTTTTTATAAAAACATTGTCCCTAACCACTGGGTGTCTATCAAGGTGCCGAATCAACCCATATGTGAACGAGTAACAATCGTTTGAAATGTTTCATATTTGGACTTTCCCGTATTTTTGAAGGCATGTGTTAAATTTACATCGTTAAATTTAATTTTTTAGCAATAGATTTGCTCACATTCATGGATTTTCCGAGTGCGCATAACAAGTTGGTTTTATAAGCCACTTCTTGGTATTTTTTAAAATTTTCCTTATAAAAATGGTGCCCGATTTGAAATCCGTTTTTTTTAATTTGAGCTCAAAAGTGTGGTTTTGTTCCAACGGACAGGACGACTTTTATGCAATTCGACAAACATGATTTCTAGGTGAAAAAAAAAACAATATCAAAATTGAAGCAAATCGGTTCGGATTACTATATATATCTGATATATGAGATTTTACCAAATTAATTAAGTAACTTATAAACTATATCGATCACATTTACTTCCTCTGAATAATAAAATTGGCAAAATTTTCGACGTAACACAGAAGTGTAGCAGAGATCACGTTCGATGGCCTTACGAAACGGAAACTGCACAACAGCTATATGGGGTCACCGTATAGAAAATAATATGACAACAGTTATATAGGTCACCGTATACAAAATTAAAAAGTAACAAACGTTCTAATGGGTCTAGTTTCACTCTGAAGTGTTTTGTATGTAGAAAACATTTTGCATATTTGTCTATTTCCATGGACAGTTAAATGCTTTCCGCAAATTACGAAATATAAAAATACAGTACAACTCTAGACTATCTAAATTTAAAAATAATGATTAAGAAACGTACAAATAAATATTGAAAACTAAAAAATAAAATCTGCAATTGTCGCTGTACCATTAGAAAGCTTCCTTTGAGGCGAAGGTAATGTTGCACCCATGGGTAGCTGAGTTCCGCTATTCACACCCGCAGCTGCCAAAAGAAGTTGTTGTTTTTTTAGAATTTTCTGGTCGGGCACATAGGCAGAGGACATTTTTCTATTGTTTTCGCGCGAAGGCTTGGTAAAACTTCCACTTGGGTTCGTAGAAGTGCTGCCAGAAATCAACGGATCGGAGGTATCTGTCTTGGTTAATCTCTTTGGCTCCGACGTATTGCCGTTATCAATTTTTTCTTTAATTCCTGGCTGATAGGGTTGAAATTCTGGGAAAATGGATTGTATCTTTTCATAACGCTCAAAAAGTTTTGTTATACGTTGATTGGGTTGTATAGATTCAGCATTTACGCGGGCTTGCGTCGATACTTCGGTTGTAGAAGGTAGTAGTTTCGTTGAAAATTGATTCTTTACTTGTTTTGCTGCTTTGCTAGGCAACTTTCCAACGCTTTCCCCTGCTCCGGGCGTACCAAACTTTTTTGATGAGGATGCGGGCAGTAAATCGCCTATTACTTTTCGGTTCATTTTTGATTCAAGCGAAGACTGCAATCTTTCTGCTGACTGCTGATTTTTTGGTGATTTAGGCTTCGCTGTTTCGGAGGTGCTTTCTGCTTTTGAAGGGGATACCTTGCTCTGTTGCGATATACGATAATATTTGTTTTTGGCCGTCTGTGTTGGCGCAGCATTACTATCCTTTGTTTTCGATTTATTGCCGCTTACATTTTTGTTTGACTTACTATTATCTTGAGGCCTGGTCTTATTGTTATTATTTTTATTTTGTTTTGTGCTTTTGGAACTTAGTATATAAGAGGATGAACTTCCTTGTTTTGTTGTGTATTTTTTTCCAATACTAAATTGGCTCGAAGTCTCATTGGAAGCAGTGACACTATTTGCTATATTCACAGGGTTACTCGGCAGTTTGGAAGATCCCAATTTTCCTGTTGATCCCACCTTCGAATAAGCAAAGTTATTTGGCGATATACGTGGATATTGCGCAGAGTATATCTGATAGAGACTCGTAGTAGTTGAACTAGAATTAGGGGTTGTTATATCTAGATTTGTGCGGGGTGTTGAAATAGGATCGTTCGGATCAATAGATTGTGTAGTACCATAAAATATTAACGACCATTCCCTTAATAAAGCATGGCCTTCAGTTGTGCATTTTTATTATTAGGATAATTTGATCAATGAGCGAGACAAATAAAAGTCGTATCGAATAAGCATTATGAAATGTAAATGTCAGTTTCCCAAGCCGCATTGAATATGACAAAGAAGTAAAATTAATTTTAGTAGGTTTTGATGTAGACTTGTAGGACATGTTGTTGTTATATTAACAACTATTAAAACCGACCACAAAACAGACTTAAAAATAATGCAACTTACCCATATAGCGGCCCTCATTATGAATTTCTAACTGCCAGTTGCCATGGGGTGATTCGCCCCAAGTATGGACAGACATAAACGGCCACTGGTTAAAACCGGAATGGGATGTATCATGGACGCTGAAATAAGAATTTACCAAAGTTATACATGTCTGCCAGTGTGCTGAATGAAGCCTTATCTAAAGAACCTTCCCTTGCCAAAATCAATCAAACAGAAAATTTTAACTTTTGACTGAAAAGAACCTCCAAACACTTACCGAGGTGTTAATAATGTGACTTTTGTTCCGGCTGGCGATATTAAGTTGAGTTGAATATCCCCCCTTCTTTGAGAAGTGAGTGTAATTTTAGCTTGAACGTGTTCCAAGAAGTTGATATTTAAACAATTTTTAACAGACAATTGCAGTGTTATATGACTTTTGGGTGGAATAACTCTGCAAGAAAATGACAGGATATATAATAATCTTTTGAATATTGTAATGATGAGAACCATACTTATCCACATGCGGGGCATTAATTTCGCATCTTTGTTGTTCCGGCACCGTTTTCCAGCGTCGCGCTATTTTTACCATTGCGGAGGCATCCATTAATCCATAGCCAAATGAATGACTTACTCTGCGTCCGACGCCGTTTTTCGACCAAGTCGGATCAATAAGATTGGCTGGTTTGGCCGTTCTCACAACAATATGTTGCATATCGCGCCAAGTCAAATTCTTATTGGACTCCAGCACTAATGCTGCTATGCCTGCAGCTAATGGCGCTGACGCCGATGTCCCCGTGTGAGACACAGTACACGAATGATGTAAATCTGTGGTTACAACCTGCTTTTCAGCTTGGCTGCCACTGCTGTACGTAGTTGCAAGAGTGGAACTACATTTTTCCGAATACCAAGGCACATAGCCGTCTTCGGTGGCACTAGATATTGACAGTGTCCAAATAGAATTTGTATAGCCGTCGCAATTACAATTATCTAATTCTCTGCCACCATTTCCGGACGCCCAAATGAATATGCTTCCCTTACCACCTCTGCCTTTCGTTACTCCCTCAATGAAGGCACGTGAAGCCAGCTCCCCAGGTCCGTCAACGGTTTTTCCATCATCGTCTGGCCCCCAAGAGGCACTATAAATGTCTATATGCTGAGGGTTTAAGGACAATGAACGGGCTTCCACGGCATCAGTTACATCCCCATCCAACATTCGGACACCGCCAACACTGGCGCCGTATGCAATTCCTACTGCACAAATGGAGTTGTTAGCAGTGGCAGCCACCTCGCCAGCACAACGTGTGCCATGTCGATTAGAGTCCGTTAAATCATAGTGAGGCATCGGGTCGGGATCATGACTGTTCACATCATATGATGCTTTGGCATCCTAAAATTTATATTGAAATTTAAGTGGAAAATATCACTTTCAATATCATAACATTTGCAACATACATAATTGCTTATGATATCCGGATGATCAGATTCTAGTCCATCGTCCAATATTGTTACGACAATACCCTTTCCAGTTATACCTTCTTTCCACGCTGGTATAACGTTCATATCCAAATCCCCTCCACGGTTCTGCAGAAGAAATAATGATAGGAAATTTCAGTTAATCGTTATCTTAAATGATTACCTACCAGATACCACATGTGTTCCCACTTTGGGTCATTGAACGGAACTGCGTTAACTCGTGAGAAAGCAGATCTAGACGATGTTCTTGAAGGCCTCATTCGTATGAAATCGCGTTTTCGACGAGGTTTGGCTATTTGTTGCTGTGCCCATCGCACCCTTTCGTCATCATCCAGCCTACTTTGATGTTTTGCAGAAGGCGTTAATGAACGTTTAGCTACTTTATGATGAGCGTATATATAATGATCGTCGAATATCTAAAAATACACAATGTTCCATTTTGATTAGTTATTTGGTGCTATACGAGAATAAATCAAATAAAAATCATAAATTTATAGATTTATTTACGATTTTCGTATATACAATAGATTTTCTTCGTCGCAGTCGACGTTACCTTTTGTTGAACCCAGTTCAACAACTTTATTATATTAAATGAATTTAAAATGAAGTCAAATGAATTAATTGCGATACTTTTTGAATTTCCCCTACATTTTTTTATAATTAATGCTAGAAAATGGCAACTCATTGCTTTAAACCTGCAGTGCAGTAACTATTGTGAACGCTGCTTTACACTTACTTAGCCCCATAGAATTCACTTGTGCAGCATCATTGACAGGAGGCGGTAAGCAGGAATTTCCCTAATAAACTGTTCAAACACATCAAACTGAATCTGTGCCTTTGTTTATTTTTCCTTTATTTTAATCTGAATACGGATTTGCTAATTGGAATTACATTTCTGGGAGTCAAACTTTATACAATATACAGTCCATTACAGAGGCTACTCTCGGAATTGTACACCTTTAATCAATCTTATTGTGGAAAAATACAATTTTTATTTTGAAATATTTGCATTGAAAACCATGGTTTGTGTTGCAATAAATTTTAAACAATTGTGCAGTACAGCCAGAATATTTTTGCAAGCTTACTGATCTGAGAAATTACACATGACAAAAGTTATTCCTGTGTTGCAAAAGTTTTTGAAATAATCGAATCAGAATTAAAAAATGTGTTTTTATCACATAAAAGGCCCCGTTTCCCTTGTTCGTTAATTGCGGGCTTATTGCCACACAAGTTTAGCTAAATCGGATAAGATATTCCTCTTCTAGCGGCCGAAGAAGTCGCATGGGAAGATCGATTCGGATTTGGCTCATTTCCAATCATTTCCAAATACTTTGGACAATATTTGGAGCTGCTAGCTGTACTTGGTAAAAAGTTTGTGTAATTTCAACAGATACACGGACACTTAAAATGTCATGACGATTGAGAATTCATTAGGGTCTAACAAACGGAATGCGGCAAGTCGGGCAAACCATCTCATGCTGGAGCTTTTAAAATCCCATTTCCAAGGAAACATTTAACAAGTGTTGTTATTAAGGCAAATACAACACCTCTGAGTTCAAATTTCCATTCCAAAAATTGCCTACATCAAATCGCCAAGTAATGTAAATTTGGCCATGAACATTTCATTGTTTCCCACAAATGTCGCCAGATAATCACTACTGAAATTTGTTTTTAATGTTCTCATCAGGATTCGAACCCGGCAATACAGCATCATAATCGGACATGTTAATGTCCACGGTACGGTGGCCACCAAGTCACAAGTCATAAGTTTTGTCCTAATTTTTGGAGAAAATGTGAGTAAAATTCACACTTTTCATGCAACAGAATTAAATATTGCATTGAAATTATGTTGCGGCAATGTTGTAAAGTTCTGATTTGATACGCACTATTAAAAATGTTTAAAAGCGGAACTAAATATTTTATTTATTTAATTAGTATAATTAAAAATTACAACGAACATTAAAAAACTAAGCACTAGGGACTAAAGCTAACGGCTTAAGGGTCTAAATATAGCCATTGGTAGTAAGTCCCAATTCAAGAAGGAATGAAAGTTAGTAAATTTGGTATGAAGTTGGATAACATAAAATGCAAATATAAAATTTCGACCCTTTTTTAGGAATGAGTT
The DNA here is from genome assembly GCF_963082655.1 of Stomoxys calcitrans. Classification (NCBI taxonomy): domain Eukaryota; kingdom Metazoa; phylum Arthropoda; class Insecta; order Diptera; family Muscidae; genus Stomoxys; species Stomoxys calcitrans. The sequence goes on along the minus strand of NC_081553.1, from coordinate 238,452,052 downwards.
TTTTTAATGTAGGAGAGCTGGTTGGTTGACTCATTAACTTCATAGACCAGGAATGAAACCGGATATAAATTCCCAGGATGAAATATGGGTTTGAAAATTTGAATAAGTACGAAAGCTAGAATAAATGAACTCGGAGCAATTTGGACAACGTCTCGAAATTAAGCATATCATATTATTATAGAATATATATAAAACAGTATAGATTAGGTCATGAAACAACAACAATTTACAATATTTACTGACATTTTAAAAGTATTACTAAAGTGTCATGTGTCAACTCAATATTTAGTTAGTTCTCACATTGAGTTATGGCGATAAATCGAATACTACACATGCAGCCGCCAACGGCTACAGCTAAACATAACATTTTCGTTTTCCAGAGACGCGAGACTTTCAAACGATATATACACGGCACAAATCCTGATTTAAGGCCGGGTTTCTCATTCTCCGATTACAATTTATCGTAAAGATATTCTTCTGGTTAAAGGAATTTGGTTTTCTTAGCAAATGCTTATTGCTTATCCTAACGATAAACCTTAACCGGCAGATGCGTGCCGGTTAGTTTTGTTTGCCGATTGCTGCATAATATTACGATGCGTTCGCGAACTTTTCCAGTAACAATTTGGCAAAAAAAAATGTGCAAAAGAGTAAAAAAAAACTTCTTTGTACAAAGTTTTGAGTACGCGAACAATCTTATTGCTGATTGTTGCATAATGTTGACATATCTTCTAAATTACCTTAAAAGTGGACAAGAAAACCAAGTTTGATAACAGGAGGTTTATCCCCACGATAAATGAATGTTTCGGTTAGCTAACACGAACTTTATTTTTTTTACGAAATCCCGCCCTTTGTCCTTTGTAATGAAATAGCTCCAAAATATTAATTTACAAACAAAGACAAAAGGGCCCAAGATTTCAAAAATTCAAAATTATATTGAAAAAGGATAAGCTCGAAAGTTAGATGAAGAAGTTCAATCAAAACGTGGCTTGTATTGTCGATGTTGACGCAGAAATCACTTAACCGATAAGATTTTGCCTTTTATGCAGATGCACCAACTTTTTATGCTGAATGGCCAACACTATAAAAAATTCAAGTTTAATATTTAATACCACATATGTATACACTAACTCCTAAGAGGTTAAGTTTTCGCCAAAGTATAATTTGTTTTAATTCATTGTAACGGTACTCTTGAAAAATAGCACCAAAAGTGAGAAGATGTAATTAGTTGGTTTCAGATGTGAGTTCATTGCCAAATATTTATAAACACTTAAATCAAATAGATATCGACAAAACTTATAATGAATATTGAAAAGAAAGGTATAAGCATAGGTTTTGTGTATGTTAATTTGTTGTGTAGGTATTTTAGAATGAGTGTTTTCTAATGATATTTCGTCAGTATTATTGGACTTCATGTAATGTTTTGATTATGTTCCCCCTTGAAGTATCCAATGAAATTTTCTTCCAAAATCAGTGGTGGTCTTCGGAAACTACATTTAAAATTTCAGTATGCTCTCCAACAATCACAGCCCTGGTCCCTAATGGATAATTGTGGACCATTTTATATGGGAGCTATATCCAAATACGATCTGATATGCCCATTTAAATTCAATAAAAAGTGTATGTGCAAAATTTTAAGCATGTACCCGCCATCCTACAGCAGCAGTTACAAATGCTATAGCAATATCTTATATATACAAATCAATTTGTGTTGGTTTCTGTATTTGATGTTCCGTATAGATTCGGCTGAACCATTTTGTTTAAATTTTCACAGATTGTGCAGAAACCGAGGTGAAAATAGAGTCCTTAATTTTTTGGGGGGACGATCCGCTCCCCTTTCAGAAAACGCCAGATCTCGGAGATGGGTGGGGTGATCCAAGTCAAACAAAATGTCGCTTGCACCATTATAGTTAATTAAAAAACAAGCCTAGTAACCTTATAAAAAGATCTGTCATAGAGATTTCTCTTTTGTCTCTGTAAAAATTTTTGTTTACTCTATTATGCTCCAAGCATTCACTGACACTGATTGGTCTTAATCATCGACATTTTTACATAAAAATTACTAGAAACAAAGTTCTAAACTCCATTAAGAGCTCATACAAGGCATGTTATTACAAGTTCGCCGCTAGCAAACTCTATCTCTGGATACAAAACCCTTATTTTAGCTTTTCAAAGAAAACAAATAAGAATCCAAAGATTTCTTACATAAATTTGAAATGCTTTAATCAAACGGAAAATATCCGCTTAATATAATATATGCCTTTTAGAAGTATAACCATGGTCAGAAAACGTGCAACTGATTTGAACCATCAAATAGTTGTTTCTGTTTTGCACATGTGAAAATTCACCATTGTTGAATAAAACTTCATTTATATAAACAAGTAAAAACGTGTTATGTTCGGCCATGCCGATCTTTCAATACCCACCACCATGGTTATATTAATCATTCAATTTTATTATAACTCTACTACCATATATATATTTTATCTAAATAGGTACTGGTCTGGATCATATTTTATTCAGTTCCCGAGAACTCTTATACAACTCGGCAGATCGATCTATATGGCAGCTTTATCTAAATATAGTCTGATCTGAACCAAAGTTGAGTCGAATGTTGGGAGGCCTACAACAACTCACTGTATCAAATTTCAACGAAGTCGGATAATAAATAAAGCTTTTATGGGCTTCAAACCCTTAATCGGCAGTTCTATATGGCAACTATATTTAAATATCGTCCGATCTGAACCACATTAGGATCGGATGTCTAGAGGCTTTAAACCATTCCGTTTCAAATTTCAGCGAAATGGGTAAGTGACATCGGATAATAAATAAATTTTTTATAAGCTTGCAGACCCTTTATCGGCAATATTGTCCAATCTGAACAACATTTGGATCGGATGTCGCGAGGCTTAAAACAACTCATTGTTTCAAATTAATCTAAATATGATGCGATCTGAACCATATTTGGATCGAATGTCGGGAGAACAACTCACTGTTTAAAATTGTAGTGACATCGAGTAATAAGTAAAGCTATTGTGGGCTTCAGACCCTTTATCGGCAGATTAGTCTATATAGCAGCTATATCCAAATGTGGTCCGATTTGATACGATCAAGAACTTAACCTGCGTGCAGCAAAAAGACGTATCTGTGCCAATTCTCAATTTTAAAATTTTTGAAGGCTGTAGAGTGATTACAACAGGCGGACGGACAGACACACAGACATTGTTAAATCGCCTTAGAATTTTATGACAATCCGAAATATATGTACTTTGCAGGGTAGGAAATTGATATTTCGATTTGTTGCAAACGGAATGACTAAATGAATATACCCCCTATTAAATAGGATTTAAAACCCAGATTTGATCGAATTTTAGGAATATTTTTATCAATATAGAAAAGCATTGCTTTTGTTTTGCACGAAACTATATGTATAGTACAATCACGACAATATGGGGCTCAAATGAATGGCATTTAAGAGTAAAAAACGTATCTGATAACCAAATGTCGGACCACATGTTTCGAGGACCACCCCACCTCTCTAAAAACCCCTAAATCGGACATACTTACCGACCATGGCAATATGGTGCTCAAATTAAAGGTATTTGAGAGTAAAGAACGAAATTGATACCTACTTAGGGGCCAAGTTTCTGGGGGTCCACACAACCCCTGAAAAACCCCCACAGCTGGACTTATTTACTGACCACGGCAATATGGGACTCCAATAAAAGGTATTTGAGAGTATAACACGTGTCTATGGGGCTACCCCACCCCCATAATATAATAAATCTGCAATACGGGGCTCAAATAAAAGGGTTTTTTAGAGTAGAGCACGAATCTGATTTATAAATTTTTAAGGCCAAATCACTGGGAAGGAGGAAGGACCAGGGGATACTTCTCTCATATCAATTTGTTCAGTCCGATTAAAGTTTAAGCCCAATTATAAAGGGCATCTTTTTAATCCCGATTCCAAACGGCGTGCTGCATAGTGATACCACTTGGTAGAGAAGTTTAAACATTACAGGATACCTCACAAAGAAAATGAAGCGGAGCAGGCCCGGATCAGCTATTCTATTATAAAATATAAACAAAACTAACAAAATATATCAAATTGGCCAGTACCTAAATGTGGACCGATGTTAAAAATTGTTTCCCTACATAATTTATTTGATACACGGACCTATCCTACTAATCTCGCATTGATATCTGCACTGGATGTAGTTTTGGCCGCTCTTCTCTAACAAGTGCGACTGTCGCAGAAAAAATTCTGGTTTTTTCTTCAGCCATCATTCGATATTAGAAGGTTCGCCTCCGGTTCAAATGTGTATAATAATAAACGCAAAACGTAACCAACACACAAATAAACAGCTCTTTAAAGTTTGTATACTCGTATAGGATCAATTTTTGTATTCTTACCTTTCCCAAATTGACGAATCCATGCTCCTGTGCTACTACATCTGCGTTCCCATTAGTATCTCCATCTGGTATATGGACAGCCCAGGTGTGCGTGTAATGATGATGCTTTATGTTGTTTCTACCATCCGAATAGTCCAAATGATATGGCAATGAGTCTAATTCAATAACTGACTCATTTTTTATATTAGCACATTTAACGAAACCAACATTTATAGAACACAATAATGCCACCGTGAAAACATTAAATAATGATATTGTACAATTCCTTGATGTATTTTTACTTCTGCCATGCAGCCGATTTTGTTGGTGTAAGTATTTGCGCCCCAAATAATTTGTGGGATTAAAAATATTTTGCACTAAATATATATAATATAAATTATTATCACATCTGATGGACTGAATTATGGGTTCATCGAAGTTTGGACACTTCAACGAGGATGCAGTTTGTGATGTTTCTGCGGGATGTTGTTTACATAGCCAACGTTTAGGATTGTCAGATTGTTTGCCGTCTCCTGTTGTGAGCCATCGCACAACGTCGTTTTTCATGTTTTGTATGCCAAGAAAATCGATTGGAACCTTTTTTCCTATGCTTGTCAACGAGAACGAGATTTGAAAAATTAAGTCGCCAGGTTCTGAAAGAAGATATAATTTAAAAAAAGCGTCAATACAATACAAAATTTATATATACACCAAAAAAAGACCTCGAGCTCGAATTTTCAATAAGAAACAACAAATATACAAAATTTATTATTTTATTTAAGAGCATTCGCAAAAAGCAAACGGAATAGGTATAGTCATGTTGCGTTAAAATTAAGTTTTCATTTTCTTTTTCTTTATAAATAACTTGGAACTTTGTTGATAAATTTCTTAATTTTTTGATGATTGGGTAACAAATGCGAAACGCTACGGAAAGGACACGCGAACAGACGGACATGGCCAAGCCAAATCAGGAAGATTTTCTAAGTCAAACCGTACACACAATGAACCGTACAGGTTCATGTTTTAACCATAAATGTAAACTTTAGTTACGAATTTCATGCTTTGAACTAAAATTCTCGACTAGATCCGTTAAAAATGACAACGCCTTACTTTGAAAAACTCGTCGACAAGGGTTATCGAAAGCCGTTCTTTATATATTTTGTTGATTGGGATCAAAAGGGAAAAATTAGAAGAATGCCTTTCTTTATTTGCAGTCCTTATATTTATAATGCACTGGGTGCCACAGCCGGGAAAAACGAAAGTGGCGAATTACATTCATTATTTATTTAGACCTTTTTTATTGAAGTAAATTTCTTGAACAAAAATTAGAATATGAATTTCTTGATAAATTTATAATGATCGACATCATTACAGATCAAAGACTTGATATCCGCCAGAAATTTTTAATTTAATATTTTTCAAACTTGCAACAATTGCTCTTCTTTGCATGTAATTGAAAATAAAGCTTAAATTTTACTTACAATTTGCTTCTCATATTCAAAGAATTGGTATTAAAAAAAATAATAATAAAAACAAGAAAAATTCGTGTTTTTTTTCTCTTGAAGGCGAAGGGTTTCTAAAGAATATCTCTTATTCTCTATTTTCTCTTTGCCTAATATCGTGACATATCGTAAGTCTATTTTATGTTCATACTCTTGTACATACTGTGCTTTCTTTGCCTTCACTGAAAAAATATTGACCTAAATTTTACCACTTAAACATGGTATTGATATATAAAAATATCTTTAATAAAATGATTAATTGATTTATTCTATTTGCCATTGAATCATCGTGGTTGTTTAAAAGACTAATGTTTAACAAATTTTTAATTGCACGTATTAAAATTGTTATTTAATAACATAAAATGTAGGTATATGTCTGTTTCTACAAAAATCAAGATGGTATTGTGTACTCTTTCACACAGATGTAATGCGATGTGGAGTGTGAAATGTAAATGAGACAAATATAATTTTCTTGCTTCTCTCACAAATAATTAAAAAAAAAAACAAAAAAATTTTAAAAATTTTATCATTTTTAAAAAATTTTTGTTTGTTTCTCTTTCGAGACGAGCTGAATGATCGAAGATGCAAATGGAAAAGGAAAGCCAAAGGTAGCAACCTACACCAACCACTATGGGACGTTGGTGTGTGTTGCTACCTTTGGCTTTCCTTTACCATTTGCATCTTCGATCATTCAGCTCGTCTCGAAAGAGAAACAAACAAAAATTGTAAAATTTAATGATCTCGCCTTATCAGGCAAAAAAAACTTGATAAATTTTTAATAAATTTAGTGTATATTTGAAGAAAGCAAAACAGAAAAATCCATGATATGATGATATTAATGGATGAATTTAATATATGCGAAACGTACCCGAAGATTTAGAACATTGTAAAAATAAAATGAGGTAGTTATATATCTAATATTGTGTTAGAATATTTAATTATCCACATAAAAATCAAGCTTCCTAATATTGATGGACAGAAATACAATTAATAAACAGCGACCCTTCAAGTGGATCAATATTAATAATATACGCGAAATGCTGAAGTTGGTATCCATTACCATTTGTTTTTATATAAAGATATTTTCCTCATTATTCACTTTACAAAGACGGCGCCGACAATTGTACATTCAATTACAAAAATTCCTTATATTGGACTTTTAAAAGAATTTGTATTATTGATAAACAATTTTGCAATATAGATTTGATAACTCAAAAATTCAAATAAAATGGTTATAAGATCCATAAACCAATCATTTGAAATTGCCCTTTCTTTAAGATCCACATACATATGTTATCTTCCGTCCTCAGTGTCGTTTTCCAAGTCAATATACTACTATGTGGACAATAAACCATTAAAATAAGATAATATTAGTATTTATATGTTATATATTTCCTCCAATTTGTTGCGTTTGGAATTTGTCCATTCTATTTGTTTACATCCTAATGTTTTCCGCTTTTCTCTATTTTAGCGTAACGTTTTTCATAATAATTTTTTTTAGCTTTCAATTACAATTAAATAAATTATCTGTTTTTGCGCTACTTTAATTTGGTTGTTGGATTTATTTGTCCAACTGAAACCAATAAAGGGTTTGTTTTTGGTTTTATTTGGAATAGAACACAGAAAAACTATAGACGCAAATTTGACCGATTAAACATGGTATTGACATATAAAAAATTTTTCAAACAAGGTGTTAATTGCTTCAGTTATTTTTGACATTGAAATCCGATTTGTTTTTGTATCATGGCAAGTGATTTGTATAGAAGGCATACATACATTTTTAATCGTACGAATTAAATTGTTATTTAATAATACAAATTGTGAGTATATATTTCTGCGTTCTGTTGTTTCCTCTTTCACACATATAGAATGCGAAGAAGTGCGAATGGGACAAGTATATGTCTAGTTTCTATCAAAAACAGATACATTGGGGCGTGGGTAGACAAAAAATATGAAGAAAAATAGAAATTGGGGTTTTTATTTATCTCTCAATAAAAAAATATTGTGTTAAATAACAATTGTTAAGTAAAAACAGTATATTTTAAAGTGTCATGCTCAAATAATGTAAAGCAGAAAAAAAAACTTGGAAGTGAACAAATGAAATAAGTACATTCCAAGCGAAGCATTCCATTAAGGAACAGGGGCAAACTTCTTGCACACTTCGGTGTGCTATCCTATTCAATTTTAAGCTCCAAGACGAGCAAGCTAACCTCTGCGCTACGGTGGTCTCCATAGCCACAAACGATTATTCGTTTACCAGACCAATAATTATACTTTTGTGTCTCTCCTAATAGAGAGGGAGAGAGAGAGGGTGAGTATTTAAGAGTTTAGACCAGAGATTAATAAAAAGTAATGAGTGGATGGTGAACTCCGAAATTGATAATTTTTAAACATTCGCCCAATGACAAAAATCATTAGAACAACATGGAGGGCTTTTAATACGATTGCGCATCCTAAATCGAAACAAATACAAATATATTCTGTAAGAGTTTGAATTACCAACTTAGATCTGCATGTAATTGGTAAAAATTGAGCTAGAATTGTGTTACATTAAATTGAACTTGCCTTTTCAATATGCACCATCTATTTAAGCATGACGCTTATATAATTTATAAGTACCCTCGAGTAAAAAAAATTATATGATCAGATTCAAATATATCTCGGATAAAATATATTGGGTTGCCCAAAAAGTAATTGTCGGTAATATAGTAGTAATATAGTCGGCGTTGACAAATTTTTTCAACGGCTTGTGACTCTGTAATTGCATTCTTTCTTTTGTCAGTTATCAGCTGTTACTTTTAGCTTGCTTTAGAAAAAAGTGCGCGAAATTTTGTTTACATTTGTTTGTTTGGCGTCAATTTTAATATGGGTACCACATTTATTGAAAGAAATTCATTTAACAAACCGAATCAACGCTTGTGATATGCACCTTAAACGCAATGAATTCGATCCGTTTTTAAAACGAATCATAACTGGAGATGAAAAATGGATTGTTTACAACAACGTTAGTCGAAAACGATCATGGTCCAAGCATGGTGAACCAGCTCAAACCACTTCAAAGGCTAATATCTACCAAAAGAAGGTTATGCTGTCTGTTTGGTGGGATTGGAAGGGTGCGGTATATTTTGAGCTGCTTCCAAGGAACCAAACGATTAATTCGGATGTTTACTGTCAACAATTGGACAAATTGAATACAGCCATCAAGGAGAAGCCACCAGAATTCGTCAATCGTAAAGGTGTCATATTCCACCAGGACAACGCTAGACCGCACACATCTTTGGTCACTCGCCAAAAACTGAGTGAGCTTGGCTGAGAACTTTTGATGCCTCCACCATAGAGCCCTGACCTTGCACCATCAGACTACCATTTATTTCGATCTTTGCAGAACTCCTTAAATGGTAAAACTTTCGGCAATGATGAGGCTATAAAATCATACTTGGTTCAGTTTTTTGCAGATAAAGGCCAGAAGTTCTATGAGCGTGGAATACTAAATTTGCCAGGAAGATGGCAAAAGGTTATCGAACAAAATGGCAATTATATATTTGATTAAAGTTCATTCTAAGTTTTATTAAAAATGCACTTTCTTTTAAAAAATCCGTATATCAAGAATGGAAGGCATTGTCAGTGCAAAAAACTTTATATTCGTCACCAATTCTTGCAAGAATTTATTGCAAAAAAAAACATGTACTTTTGTAGTAAATAAAATCCAACGTTTTTCAGAAAAGAAGTTTACTTGATTGGGTTGGGTATTAAGGTCATAAAAGGTGTATTTGTTACCCGATTTCGATTACATTTAAACCATAGACCTCTGCACCGTTTTATTGAACGATCGGACCATATTCGGATATAGCTGCCATACAGATCGATCCTCCGATATAGAGTATTGCGCCTATAAGAGTCGCATTTATTTCCCGATGTCAATGCGATTTGAAACAATGAGTTTTGGTAGACTTCTACTCTGTTTTGTCAAATGTGGTCAAAATGGGTCTATATTAAGGTATAATGACAGCTATAGACCTATTTACCGAAATAGAAAAGGCCATAAAAAGAGCATTTTTCATCCAATTTCGATGAAATTTGAAACAGTGAGTTTTGATAGACCTCTACACATTTTCGTCGAATATGGCCCAGATTGGATGACAATTGGATATAGCTTCCATATAGATCGATCTTTCGGATCCGTCAGCTTATAAAAGGAGCATTTCCGATTTTGATGAAATTTGAAAAAGCGAGTTTTGAAACATGCGGTCCTTTCGGACCATATTTAGATATGGCTGCCATCTAGAATGATCTTCCGATATTGAGCCCATAAAAGGAGCATACGATTTCAATAAAATTTTTGGTAGTGACTTTTGGTAGACCTTTACACCTTTTTGTCGAATGGGGCCCAGATCGGACCTTTTTTGGTAATAGTTCCATGTAGACTGATCTTCCACCTGATTTCGATAAAATTTGTAATAGTGATTTTTGGTAAACCCCTACATCTTTTGATTGATCATATTTGGATAAAGTTGCCTTATAGAATGATTTTCCGATAAAGGGTATTCAGCTCATAAAAGAAGCATTTTTCATCCGATTGCGACGAAATTTTTGGCAGTAAGATTTAGTAGACACCTATACATTCTTGGTAAATGTGGTCCAGATTTGGCTATATTTGAAAACAGTTCCCATACAGTCTGGAGACTTCGTAACGCAGAGGTTAGCATGCAGGCGTTCATTTTTGACGGTAAGATTTGGTAGACCCCTATACATTTTTGGTAAATGTGGTCCAGATCGGAGGCCACCGTAGCGCAGAGGTTAGCATGTCCGCCTATGACGCTGAACGCCTGGGATCGAATCCTGGCGAGACCTTTGGAGCATTTACTACACGATTTTGCGGCTTTATGATTGTCAATCAGGTAAAAAATTATAACTACCAAAACTCACTGCTCAAAATTACATCGAAACAGCCTGAAAAATGCTAATTTTATCGGCTGAATACCATATATCGGAAGATCGGTCTATATGGCCGCTATATCCAAATATGGTCCGATCTGGTCCACATTCGACCAAAATGAGCAGGGGCCTATCAAAAAATGCAGTTTTTATGGCCTTAAAACACTATATCGTGTGGTTGGTCTATATGGCAGCTATATCCATATATTGTCCAATCACATTTGACAGGGATGGGTAGGGGTCTACCAAAAGAAAAATAACAATATTATCATATTTCATGATTCAAAGAACAATAGAATTTCAATGTCAAAAATTAATCACTTTTTTAGAAATGTTTTTATTAATCAATACTACGTTTAATTTTTAGACATTTTACATACGCACACTCACGAGATTCTCACGAGACTTTCTAGAATCACGAGAAAATCATGTCTTATGTCTTATACTACGTTTAATTTTTAGACATTTTACATACGCACACTTACGAGATTCTCACGAGACTTTCTAGAATCACGAGAAAATCATGTCTTATGAGAAAATCACGAACCAAGAAAAACTCACTACCCACGAAAAACGTATGACTCACCGTTGAAAAAATTTTTTTTCCATGAAACGAATATTAATTTTTTTCTATGTATCTTAAATCATACCGTATTTTAATGTAAAAAAATTATTTCTCAACGATTTTTCACCAGAGGCGTGAATAGGATCATGAGCAAGATTTCACTCACCCACGCTCGCGCACCATGAATTTTGAATCAATCACGGATTACTCACGAATCATGTGACCCACGCGTGACATGACAACTCGCAACAGCAGTTTTTTATTGTTGTTTCAGCAAACATAGTACTGCTGTATTAGCAAACATTTCGGTCAGCTAAATCAGCAAATAAAATCTGCGTGTTCAGTAGAAAAATGGGAGCTATATCCAAATCTGATCCAAATTTTTGCAATTTCACTAGGCTTTGTCTCTGCGCCAAAAAATGTATGTGCAAAAATTTGAATACGATCGGATGAAAAATGCGTCCTGAAATACACAAATTAACATAGGCAGACACGGGCACAGCTAAATCGAATCAGAAAGTGAATCTGAATCGATCGATAAACTTCTCTCTTCCTTCTGGGTGTTGCAAACAAATGCACTTACTTATAATCACCTGTACCACAGTTGTGGTGTAGGGTATAGAAATAGAGGGATGAACCAAAAAAAAATTCCTAAAACACAAAGGAATATAAAAACAATAATAGCCTAAATTAAACACTTAAATATTACATTAGAGAAAAAATAGGTTAATACACATCGTTATGATGTTAATTCTAACCACAACCAGCAACAATAAGCTAGAAATATATTTAACTTTAGTAGTAAGCTACTATTGAAATACCGTTAGGTAAATGTTTACTATTATGGATACACGAAGTCACGACTGTTGTGGTGTTAATTTTTTTGGGTGAATGCACCACTTAAAGGCTTTTCCAACCAAAGTAACAGAAAAGTCAATTAACACATATCGAGGTACCCAACTGCCATTGGCAACATATTTAAATTAAGAACTTCTTAGTAGCTGTACCATAAATTGAAAAAATATGGGAAATAATAATGTTTACTTATGCTGTTGTATGTAACGTTAAGGAGGAGCTAAATGTCCACGACAAATTTATCTACATTGTACGTTCGATGGCCATAAGACTATACCGGTTGGAAATGACGACAAGTTCGGAAAAATATACAACTTCTCTGTAAAATTTATTTATTTATTTACTATAATTAAAAATTGCAATAAACATTTAAAAGTAGGCACTAGCGACTAAAGCTATCGTCGTAATCCCTGTATATTTTATTTAGCTTTACTTAAGACTATGTTATGACCATTTGTGGACAAAGATAAAGAAAATTCTGTGAAGGTGGGTGTTTTATAAATTTTACGACAGAAGAAAACCAACTTTAAACTTCTTATAGCGGCACTTATAGTCACAGCAATCAGCTAGCCACATAATAACTAATTAATGCAAATTTGCCCATGAACATTCCATAAAGAACAGGGGCAAACTTCTCACATATCAATGAGTGCTGTCCAATTCAAGTTTAAGCTAAATTACAATATATGGGACCTCCTTTTTATAGCCGAACCCATGCGTTTTATAGTCGAAACCTGGCGTTCAGTCTCATAGGCGGACATGCTAACCTATGCGATACTGCGGCCTCCAGTTAATTAGTTAATAAATCTACTTGTGAAAGTAGATGGTCCTGGAACACACTCAATAATAAAAGGGTTCCCGAGAGGACACTTCCATGCAAAACATTATTCAGGATTCACTAATAGAAGGTTAGGTCACTTACGAAAACATGTAGTGGATAGGCACCATAAACATCATTAAGGATGTCAAATCTGCCGATTGAAAATGTCATCAAATAGGAGAAAACGTAAACAAAGAATGAATGTAAAATGAGAACAAGTTGACATCCTCAATGCCAAGTAGTGACAAAAATTAAAAAAAAGTTTATGTCGGCTGCTTGGCTTAACCTTATTTAGTGAATCTTGAACATTATTATAGCTATTGAAAAAATGTGTTTACACGTCGGTTTATCGAATACTGAATTGTCATGACAGGCTTACCATCAAAAATACAATAGGTTTGTTTTATTTACCCAATAAGCAGATTTTCATTCTTATTTTTCGCTGATTGTTAATGACATTTGAGTTGTTTTATTTACCAATTTAGCGGATTCGCTAGCTTATGAAAAACGAAAACACTCTCCCCACAAAATGATTCTTAGCAATTTTTTGCATTCCAGAATCATTGGATAATTCCAATTGAATGATGACACCATAAGTTTTCTATTTTACACGCTTACCAACAATGCCATTAATAAACGGTGATAAGCCAATCCGCTTAATAAGCATTTTTAAGCATCCAAAATAAGCGATGAAATCGGCTAATGGGTAAATAAACCATTCAATCAAACGAGTAAAATAGAGAACATATACAGGCCTGTTCCGATATCCACAATGGCAAGAATATTGGGAATTCAACGCAAAAGTTTTCCCTTTGCGCACTGAGTTTTAATGCACTAATTTCGTTATAATTATGAAATCTTTTTTCAAAAATGTTACATTCAACGCATTGCGGCAGCTGGTAACATTGTTGTACAAAATATTGCCTAATACATCTGTGAAATGTAAGAATATAAACGATTATTAAATTAAAAAACATATTTTATGTTTTATTCTATTCATAGAAATGATTTTGTGACTTTGCAAGACGTTTTTTACTGAATTTGCCGAATACTGTCAGGAAGTGAGTAAATATGTCGGTATCATAACGGGACACATAGGACTACGATCTCACGTCTGTGTTGACATACTGCCGGAATAAAATTTTTTAATAAAATAATTTTTGAACCGCTATAACTTTAAAAGAAATAAACGAATTTACAAACGCCCAAAGAATTTTTCTGCAGAATATGCTAGATTTTAAAACTATGAACCACAAAATTTAATTTTTTCATTAAAAAAATTAAGAAATATTTCTGAGTTTATGCAAAATAATAATATAATACTAATTCATTCCATTTTAAACACAGCGAAATATTGACCTGCGGCCCTATAAAGTATATATAATCTTGAATCGGTTCAGTTCGTCCGAATCGATTCAGTTCGTCCGTCTGTGGACGATAACCATAACGGTCGAACGAATGAAGTTATCTACTTGAAATTTTACACAGATACTTCCTCATTTGTAGGTCGTTGGGGATTGCAAATGGGCCATATCGGTTCAGATTTTCATATTGCCCCCATACCATGCACCGATCCGTCGATATCGCAATTCTTACCCGATTTTACTGAAATTTTGCACAATGGCATATAAGACCTTCATCGGCAAGGGTTGCCGCCTCAGTGTACAACGTACTGCTATAACTGCTACTGCTTTAGTTAGAGCACGTATCCATGGTAAACTCCAGGAAATAGAAGATTTTTATTATCAATGAAAAACAAAACACTTTAAACACTCATCAAATAAAGGTACTTTGGTGAATTTTTGCTAATTAGATGACCAATGCTGTCCATGTGTGTTATAATAGAATGTGTATTCAATGATGCCTCTTCATTTGTTTCAATGTATGTAAATTAGTTTGGATGGCATTGTCTTCAAGTGCTTCAACTAGAATGGATATAGGAAACTTGAATGTTGTTAACTTTGAAACATAGTTGCTTTCATATTTTTTGAGTTTTTTTTTTTTTTGTCAGCCAAGGCCAAACACCAATAATGGAATGTAGAACTA
Organism: Stomoxys calcitrans; assembly: GCF_963082655.1. Lineage (NCBI taxonomy): Eukaryota > Metazoa > Arthropoda > Insecta > Diptera > Muscidae > Stomoxys > Stomoxys calcitrans. The sequence continues at coordinate 238,436,940 of NC_081553.1, read as the reverse complement.
AAATGTATTTTCATCAATTTCTTGGACACGAATGGTTCTCCTCTATGCTTGGTAACTCTTTATATGCTTTATATGTATGTTTCATTTATTTTACACAAGAGTTTTTTTTTTAAATAAGAGGCGGCCGTGGCGCACAGATGAGCATGTCCGCCTATGACGCCTGGGTTCAAATCCCGACGTCAACACCAGAAAAATTTTTCGGCGTTGGTTTTTCCCTTACTAATGCTGAATGCATAGTGAGATATCACGGCATGTTAATAAAAAAGGAGGCCCCTTATCATTTAGCTTAAACTTTAATCGGACTGCACTCATTGTTATGAAAGAAGTATCCCCCGTTCCTTTATGGTAGGCACAATGTGGTTGCGATCAATACATTGGAGAGGCTACAGAGATCGCGATTTCGAAGGTCCATCATCAGTCTGCTTTGCCCCAAAAAAAGATTACATGCTTCCACCGCTCACTAATTAGTAAGCTGTGCAATGGTAGGGCAGGGCACCTTCTTCGAGCACAGTAAGAAAGGTAAACCGCCAATATTTTTATCTCGAAAAGAACATCAGCAACACATATAGTGCCTAAAACCTGTTACCCAGGAATCTTCGTTTGCCAAATAGTAACCTTTTAATGTGTGTATACACATTTATCGGCGTGCTTCCCGTTCATTCGTCTGTTTTGGCGTTTGGTTGTTTCATTTTGTTGTTGGATTTATTCGCCCAGATGAAACCAATGTAGAACTTGTTTTTGTTTCTATTTAGAACAGGAATCAAAATAATAACCCTTTTTAAAAAAGTTTTAGGCAAAATGTGGTTGCGATGAATGCAGCCTATAGGGATAGACGCAAGCGATCGAAGCTAACCAAGCTCCATCATCAGTCAGCTCTGCACCAAAAAAGATTACATGCTTCCACCACTCACTAATTACTAAACTGTGCAATGGTAGAAGCATGCCTTCTTGAGATGAACATTGGATTAAAAAAGGACACCTTTCTTCGAGCGCAGTAAGAAAGTTAAACCACCAAACACCAATATCTCGTAAATCAAAAAGGACATCTGCAACAGCAAAACACACAATGCCAAAAACTATTATTGCTTTTCTTTTTTTTTTGTTTAATTATTTATAAATGAAATTATATTTATAGTAAATATAAGAAAAATGTTAATGAAAAGCAATGGCTACAAGGGACATAAGCTAAACATCGCAAAGCTAGGTTGAAGTTAAGTTCATGCAATAATGTTTACTGGAAGATAAAGTCGATGTTTTGGGTGGTTGTAGTTGCAAGTAAATAACAAAAATAATAAAAACTCTGACAACAATGGTCGTAAGCTTGCTCAAATTATAGATAGTTGTTATAAGAAAGGGTGATTTTTTAGAGCTATAGGAAAGTTTTTCAAATATTATTATTATTTACGGTTTAAAGATTATTTCATGTAAATCCTGACCGTGACTGCGCCTCAAATGGTCAATCCGCTTGGTCCAATTTTGACATACTCTTTCCAACATTTCGGCCGGTATCTCACTAATAAATGCTTCAATGTTGTCTTCCAATGCGACAGTTGAAACGGGCTTGTATTTATAGACATGAGCTTTAACATTGTCTAAAGGCATTCAATCACACGATTTAACCGGCCAATTGACCGGTCCTGAACGTGGAATAAGTCCATTGTTACGCGTGCTGTGTGGCATGTTGCACGGTCTTGTTGAAGCCACATATCATGCAAGACAAGCTCTTTCGTTTTGGCCCAAAAAAAAGTTGGATATAATCTCACCATTCACAGTTATGTTACGATGAGCTTAGTCGCTGAACCCGATTTTTTTGGAAGAAGCGCGCAATAAACTTTCTTAACAGGGCACGCATTTTGATAATAAAATTCAATAATTTGCCAGCGTTGTTCATTTGTAAGACGATTCATAGTTAAATTATAGAAACTGAAAATGTTTGAAAGTGGAACAAAACACGAAACGAGCGTGATCCCTTTAAACCAGTGTTGCAAAAAAAGATTATAGCTAAAAAATCACCACTCATATGTATATATAGTTTATGGATTATGTTTTATATAACAAACAATTTAAATCGAGTTAAAAAGCTTGATCTCTTGCACAAATACTGAGCCCCTATGATGTGCGATATGACAAGGTGGGTTGTTGGCGTCTTTAAATGACCAATGGCCAACCTGCTCCCGCGTCGATCGGTCCTTTGGACCGGAACGAGTTTGCTCATCTACAGTAGCATGACGTGGATCGCCACCTCCACTTGCAAATGTGGCTTCAACAACAACTTCTCGTGATAACAATGAGCACCACAGAGATCGGAGCTCAATGCACCAGCCTCTGTGGCTGGCCCAACATCAAAATGTTGGGTGGCATAAGTATTTTGATATTTAATTTTATTATAAGATTAAATAAAAAAATAATAAATTTTATGATCAAATTAAAAGAAAATCAAGCTTAGGAGTGTGGGCTCAAATGTAAGCGTTTGTTTGGAGTGGATTCTATCATAGTTTTATTAAAATCAGTTGGGATATTTTGGTGTAAAGCTTCAATTTCCGCCATTGTGACTTCTTAAGCCATTATCATTAAAGTACAGCATTTTTAATTGAGTTAGACCCATACAATTTCTAGATCTAGAGTTGTAGGTGACCAATAGACTGTATTTGGCATAATCTAATAGAGAAAATTGGTCCTTCACGGCATAGGGCATTGCCTAGCCATAAAATAAAATGCAAGCCTATAAATCTATCACTAAAGTGAAGTGAAATTTCGTTAAAATATTTATCAGTATTTTATCTTAATCCATTCTTTCATTCATTGGACCAGGTTTCACCGCCCGTTATATGTAGCTTATCTCCAAAGCACTACTGGGTCACCTCTAAAGCAGTCGGCATTGGTATAGTGAAATTGAATGTCTCGCTTCTTTATTTACAAATTTATTGATAATTCTTATAAAAAAATCAAATGTCAAAATACTTATGCAACCCAACAATTTGATACTTACCATGAAGTTTTACATTAGACCATTTATGACTACTGTTAGTCGCCATAGTAGGAAATTTTAATTTTATTTAAAGAAAAATCTGTAAGCTAAACTGTCCGAAAATTGGTTTGCCAAAATACTTATGCCCATGACTGTATATTTTTCAATCCCATGGCAGCCGGTCTTTTATTGGCAAGTGCTGCCGCCTCAGTGTACAACACATTGCTACAATGTATATGTTCTTCAAAAATAAAATGGGTTTTCTTTATACCTAATTGCAAAATATCACAATGTTTACTAAAGAGAAATTCTTAAAACAAATCTTGTGTGGAAATAAAATGCCAAAACTTTCCAAAAAAAAGTGTAAGAAATCGATTTTTTAAAGCATTTGTTCGGATTTCTAGTAATTTGACTACACAGGGCACTGTCTGAAAAGGGGTTACAAAAACTCAAGCTTTCAAAAAGGCTCAAATTGGCCCTGCAGACGCACACAGGAAACGCGGATTGTGTTCGCTAGTTCCTCCATATTTTTGAAAAATACCTGTTGTTCACCTAGTAACCAATTCTATTAGAATTACAGCGACCAAGAGTAAATTTTGTTTTAAGCCGAGTAACAGAATTTAAATCGAAATCGAAATTACACACCGATGTGTGTCTACTGCACATTCATACATACATATATTGTAGCCAAGGCCCAATTTATTTATCATTCATAATTTTTAAAATACAAACATGTACTTTTGCACGAAGAGCTATGTGGTATAATCGTTAGTCTTGTATTTACAATAAACAAAGGACTTGACCTTATTATCAATTTGAGAGGCTTAAACCTATTTCATGTTCATCTATGGTGCAGAGTGCAAAAATACTAAATTGCGAATAGCACTCGAAACGCACACACCACCTTCAAGTGTGTACAAATGAAGAAAAAAAAGTCACTTATCGCAGGCAGGCGCCGTCAAAAGACTGAATCTCAGCATCAAAAAGCAAAAGGAATATGAAAAAATGTACATATTATCTGCACGTAGATATCAATACACATTTCAATCCCAGCAAGAACATTTGTATGCTTACTAGTCGCAATTAGGAAAACTGACTGATCCACATAGTTATTCACAAGATGCAAAATTTTTGTTGGTCTAACTTGTTGTTTTTGTTGTTGTTCTTTTTTTTTGTAATTCGATGAGAGTCTTACCCGTTCTGTATCCAAGTGTATGTTGTTGGCGATATACTTTATTGGAATAATGGAGAGATGAGTCGTCAAAACATATTTTTTGCTTCAAAATACTTAATTTTTACTACGTCGATGACTGATTATTTTTGATTTCTTGTATTCTTTTTGCGTCGGAATTACATGAAAAGCTGATTAAATATACGTTCGTTTTTGATAACTTGTCCCTCTTTCGCACACACTAACATAAACATTTGCAATTTTAGCTGTTTTAAATGGTATCATCTACAATTCTTTAAATTTTAGATTCAAGGCAACTAATTTCATTTCCATTAGAAAATAGTTTCATGCTAATTTTAATCCACAATTCTGTCACTAATCCACTAATATAATCATCTTTTTCTTTCTTTTACAAAAAAAATCAACACAATAGCACGACAGTTCGCGTATTTGGGAAGAAAAAACGAAACTCGCCAACGTAATAGCAAGTTGTTTGACAATATAAAAATAATGGCAGTAGCCAATCAGTGGGCCTGACATAGTGTAACGTATTTGTGTGACTAGAGAGAGTAACGTAAAGCCGAAACAGAAGAGCGGATTGTGCTCTATTTTATGAGTCGCCTTGACGCCGAAATAGTAAATCTAGATTTGCGACGAGAATTCGGAAATCTCGTGTTTTGCAAGGTTTCACATCATTTTCGATGTCAGCAAATCTACTTATTTGAGGATATTTGTAGCAAATCCCCTTCCGAATTGAAATGCAACCCTACGCATTGAATACCGGTTATTATTGGGATTTTTTGGCAGCACTTTTTCTTATTTTCTGACAATTTCTTACTAAAATTATGAAAGTTAGCATAAATTTAATAAAATCGTTTTACAAACTTAATTGCTGACCGCAATATATATGCTGAACACAATGAAAATGCTAATCACTATAAAAACGCTGCCAAAAACCTCACTGTTGACAAATTAAAACAGCATAAATCGTAGCGGAAACGACTTTTGGAGACAACACATAATAACGGTAGTTAGTGGACAGTTGCCCAACAACAAATTATTGAGCGCACTATCTGTCAAAATCAGTGATTAATGCAACCCTGATTTTGTGTATGTTACTAATTCGCGCCATTTTTCGTTGTTTGTGAGTATTATGGTTCTTCACTATAATACACACACACAACCAAAACTCGTTGACAGATAGTGAACTTCGCTAGAAAAGATTTTACTCAGCTGTTTACGGTATCCATATCCATATTGCAACCATGATATAATTACCAGGTAATGTACCGTAAACAGCTGAGTAAAATTTTTTTTGCGAAGTGCACTGTTATCTTGTTTTGGTTGTGTGCATATGCAATGCATGTGCAATGGCGCGAACTAGTAACATACACGAAATCACTGATTTTGACAGATAGTGCACTCAATATTTTGTTGTTGGGCAACTGCCACCACATGTAAATTATTATATCTTGATTGCAACGTTCGCATTTGCAATATAACTGCTCGCGGTAATAGAAAATATTTTTAAAAACTATTCATTACGAAAATAATTATCTTTTCCTGGCTTTTTTTCTTGTTTACTTTTAATTTTGCAAATGCCATAAATTCAAATGTCAAAGTGGTTTTAGAAATAAACTTTGTTTTATTGGGTTGCCCAAAAAGTAATTGCGAAGTTTTCATATAGTCGGCGTTGACAAATTTTTTCACAGCTTGTGACTCTGTAATTGCATTCTTTCTTCTTTCAGTTATCAGCTTTTACTTTTAGCTTGCTTTAGAAAAAAAGTGTAAAAAAAGTATATTTGATTAAATTTCATTCTAAGCTTTATTAAAAATGCATTTACTTTCTTTTAAAAAATCCGCAATTACTTTTTGGGCAACCCAATACAACTTATCTTCTCCAAATGTGTTTTATATTTGTATTTTCATCATTATAACACTGTTTTGTTTCCTATGTTTGGAATATCGGAATAAATAGAACATCTTTTTAAGATTTTAGGGCCTTTGACATTTATATTTACTGCAAAATCAAAACAAAAATAAAAAAATTTACTCAGCTGTTCGCATGACTACACCTTATAATTGCATCCTCCATCTCACCATGGGAGATTGCTATCATTCGACACACGCTCTAAGTACGACTTTTCCGTTTAAAAAACTTTTCAATTTAAAATATTTTTGACAACAAAAATAAACCAAAGAAGAATGAATCATAGCACTCAAAAATATAGGAAATAATTTAATTAGAAACAGCAACAAAGCAGAACGTGTCTCCGTGCGGCTTTCTTTTCGGCCTCAAAATCGATTGTTCGACTTTTTAATCATTGGAAGTCGACTTCGACTTTTTTATACAAAAAGTCGATTAATCGATTATGCTGCGTATGCACCTTTAGCTAAATTTTCGGTTGCAGCTAAAGCGCAGTATGTACCTCTGGCGAAATTTTCGTTACTAGGAGAAACGTTGACATATCCTAAAACGTTTGTAGGTATGCAGCTCAAACAAAATTTTCTTTGCGTAATATAATAGGCATTGGAGAATTTTTTCTTGCAACTATGAATGACAATGTATCTTTTAATTGCTCCATGCAACATAAGAAACACTTATTTGGAAATAAAAACGATTAATTACAGTACCAATGTACTTTATTACCCAAAAGCTTACTAAAATTCGGCCGAAATTATAAATCGATGTTTGTCCCCATCTTGTATTCCCACATATTTTTCAACATATGTGCCAAATGTAGACTGCGTCGGTCCAGTCCTTTTGGAAGACTAGTAATAATCCGATTTGACATGTTAAGCAACTTTAGATCTCAAATCTAATCCGAACGTTGAAAAATTGATGTTGTTCCTAAATGTTCTGTCAACATTTTACGCATCGTTCCATAGCTATTTTAAATAATTCATAATTAAATTGAGAAGTTTCATTAAGAAACTATGTGGTATTCTAATTAGACACTTCAAAAAAAAATGCTATCGAATAAAATCTTAAATAATACTGATCTTTGCAGACCTAGGAACGAAAGAACAATGAATTGTCACTGCACTTTTAGTGGCGATGCTTTGTATTTCCCACATTCTGGGGAGGCATCTTGTGATATTGTTTTTTTTTCAACAGCTTGCTTATGCATTATAGAACGAAAGTGAACAACCAAATGAGTTCTTCTTGTAAACGCCTTTGAACACACATCACACCTAAAACGAAACAAATACATTATTAAAATAAAATGGCAACACTAAAGTTATAGAATCACCAACGATGCATATTGATCAATTTAATGACATTTTTCGAACATTTGTTTTTGTTGTTGTAAACACATTTTCATGTGGAGGTGGCGATCCTCGTCAAGCTCTTGTAGGTGAGCAAGCTCGTTCCAGTCCAAAGGACCGATCGCCGTGGAAACAGGGAGACCATTGGTTATACAAGGCGCCAATAACTCGCCTTGCCATATCGAGCATTGTAGGCACTCAACATTTGTGCAAGAGCTGGCGCCACCCGACCTCTCACTGAGACTGGCCACTCTATACTGTTGATTGTCCGCGACTGCAGTTACAACTTCTCCGGACTGAGCATTCCACTATTCGCAACCTGTGGATAGGATAAAATTTTCCAACATTCGATGCTTCAGATTAATGATATGCAATATGCTTTTCATCAAGGGCTTCATTCCAGCCATTTGTTATTAAAATTAACAGTCTATATACAGGAGAATATTGATAATGAAGAACTTTTCATAACGGTATCGCCTGATTAATGTAGAGCATTCAATTCTACAAACTTATTCATTTACTTACGGAATTTCGTGATGCTAATAATTTCTGTTTCTGCTTGCAAGGTCATTTCCTCATATTTAAGTGCTAGGTGTCGGTTTATTCTATTTTGGGAACAATCTTATTTATTCTATATGTTAATGATCTTCAGCGTTATACGGCTTGTAATACCTTTATTCTGTTTAAAGATCCATTGCGTTATCCTGTTTGATATAAAACCTTGTATCTTCCTTAGAAAATCGGATTTTTTTGCTGAACCAGAATGGTTTTAGGTCTTTCGCGTTCGACCGCTATCGTGATTTCGACAGATGGACAGGGCTAGATCGACCCAGAAGGTCGAGACGAACAAGAATATATATAATTTATGGGATCTTAGATCAATATTTCAAGGTGTTATAAACGAAATAACTCGATTAGTATACCACCCACCCTATAGTAAATTGCAAATTTTGGCCATAAACATACCACTAAGAACTGGGGCAAACTTCTCACATCTCAATGAGTGCAGTCCGATTCAAGTTTTAAGCTCAATGATAAGGGGCCTCCTTTTGATAGCCGAGTCCGAACGCCGTGCCGCATAGCGTCATTTCTTTGAAGAGAAGTTTTGCATGGTATAGTACCTCATAAATGTTGCCAGCAGTAGGAGGGGAAAACCACCGCCGAAAATTTTTTTGATGGTCTCGCAGGATTCCAACTCACGCGTTCAGCGTCATAGGCGGACATGCTAACCTCTGCGCTATGGTGGCTTCCCACCCTATAGTGGTGGGTATATGAACCTCAAAAGCATCCAAATTAGTGTTGGCTCCCCACTCTGCGACAATACTTTAATGGCTATGATTACGATTTATAAAGTGCTTCTCCTTTCAACGATTGCGGATATAATAATTAAAGTTATAAAGGGCCTTTATAATATTTTTTAAGACAAAACTCGAAGAGGATCACAGGAAAGATGATCTAAATCAAGGATATTTCAGGCTTGTCTAAGAATTTTACTGTTGACACCATTAGTAAACATACTTTCGCCTCAAATTTTGACATTATCGACATTATTTTCGACTTCTCTTAAAATGTCAGCAATAACTTTTCGACCCTGGCTTGTCTTTTATAGCTATATAGTGAATTAAAAGCCGTATTTGTTATATGCCATTATTTAGCTCTATCTTTAACACTCAAGGACATAGCTTTTTTTTAATTTTATTTAGAAAATAAACAAGTAAAAAAAAAAATTACGATGTACTTTAATTGTACTTTAATTTTTTAGCGGACGGACACCAGGCTTGGAGAGTATCTACTGCGATTGGTTTTATTTGGCGAAACAATCCAGCTTTCCCAGAGGATGGTCAGGAATCGCTACCCACACCTCAAAACGCAAGGTGTGGCTACAACAACAATAACATAAACAAACACATACTTTTTTGTATGCATAGTTTTAAAAATTCCAAAGGGGCTTACTTACTTAAAATGTCTTTCGCCAGTGTGGGTTAACATATGATTTTTTAGAACATAAGATGTTGTGAACGATTTTCCGCATTGGGAACAGATAAAAGGTCGTTCGTTGGTATGAGTTCGTTCATGTTTAACTCTTGTGCTGTAGTCCGTAAATCGCCGTTCACAATATTTACAAGCGAAAGGCCTTTCGCCAGTATGTTTCCTCATGTGTCTTCTCAGTTCCGAGCTCGTGAAAAACTTATCTGGACACAATCTGCGTACAGTTTGGATATTAGTTTACTCGAACCTTGAATAAAGATCTGGTCAGATCTAATTTGAACATATTAGATGCGGTCAGATCCGAAAAGGTTGCAATAATATCTTTTAGTTGTATTTATACCAACGTATACAATTAGACATATTGAAATAAGTAGGTACGTATACCTACATCGTATGTAGTCATTATGAATGTAATACGACTGATATATGTAGTTCATGTAATGACTATACATATTTTGAGAATAGGTTCTACTTACTCGCAAGCACATTGTTTATCACCTGTATGTCGCCGAAGATGTAGTTTGAAATGATTTCTGCAGGTAAAATGATTTCCACACTGATCACAAATAAATAAATTTGAATGATCAGAAGCTTCCTTTTTATTCCTAACAAAAGATTTGCTTTCCTTCTTAATTGACTCTTTGGATTTCTTTTCCGATGTATCCCTCATATTTTGTCTGCTCTTAGAGAAACTTCTCCTGTTTGCTCGCTTTTTTGTAATTCTTTTCTCTATCACAGCAGTTGGTTTATGCTCGACGTCACTTTTGAAGCTTTTCTCATCTTCTGTTGTTGAGGTAAAACTCCTTTTATCATCTGCTGGCACAGACTTACTCCAAACGCCCACATCACTATCATCGCAAGTATCTTGCAATATTGAGATTTTAATATCTTCGAGGATGTTTTCCTCATTAAGTTCTAGGGCATTCACTTCTGATGCAATAAATTTTTTATTGCATGTGATTTCCTCTTTGTAGGTTATCTGGAGGGAATCGTTCATTTCTTTTTCCGACTCCTCTAACTCGTCCTTTTCCTCTTTTACGCACAATTGCACAAATTCTGTGTCTTCTACATTCTTATTCCAGTTCCTTTTGAATCTGCACTTTGAAGCCTTGTTTTTGTCAAACGAATCCTGTACCATCAAAACCTTTTGGCGAAATTGATGAGCCTGGCTCAACGATTGGTGGCACGATGCACACATCAACTTTGGCAAATCACAGTTTTTTAGCTACAAAGTAAAAACAGTACACTCTACGGGACGGAATATGGAAATCTAATATGCCCAATTACATACCATCATGCCAGTTAAATCTTGGAGTTGAAATAACAATTTCCTGTGTTTTGCGCTAAATATTTTTAGAGCGTCTTCACAATTCAAAAGTTCCTTTGCACACGTTCTACATATGGGTCCCATTTTGAACTTAATTTTGTATATATTTTTTCGTCTATAACTCTACCAAGAAACAAAACAACGCCTGTGAACTTGTATACAACAAGGTAAATCAATAGAGGAAGGGTCTTGTATCCAGCTGTATGTAATACAGTAATACCTCGATTTACGCCTTGAATTCATGGCGAAACGATTAAAGGTGGTCTCATTTGTACAACAACCACAAATCATATGGTCCAATCCGCCATCTTGACATTAAAATGTCTTTTCAAAAATAACATTGTTCTCAATACAACCAAAGAAACTTGCTCTCGTGTTTGTACGTGTGTAAGTAAATTGAGAGAAAGAGATACACGACCAAAGATAACGTGGAAAATGGCATAGTTTGCTGTGAGAATTTTTGAAACTAAATTAACAGTAATTTGTTTACAGCATTTTGGATGTCGTTTGCATTTTTATTGTGTTCAGCTTATTTAACTGTGGTAAGTTGTGTTATTATTTAAAACCATGGTTTCACAAGAGCTTAAATCCACTAAATTTGAGATAATCTCCAAACCTCGTTTCGACTACGGTTTATGCGGTTTTAATTTGTCAACAATGAGGTTTTTGACAGGGTGTACATTGCGGTCAGAATTGAAGTTTGTGAAAAGATTTTATTAAATTACTACTAAATTTTATAATTTCGATAAGAAATTGTCAGATGTTAAGAAAAAATGCTGCCCAAACATTCAAATAAAACCCGATATTCAATGCAAACGCAGTGTTGAATTTGAATTTGGAAGGAGATTTGCTTAAAATCTCCTCAAATAAGTGAATTTGCTCACATTGAAAATGTATGGGAAACGTCGTTGCAAAACACGAGATTTCCGAAATCTCGTCGCAAATCTAGATTTGCTCCAAGTGGAAACATGGTTTAAACCATTTTATTAAATTAAACTACAAAATGTAATCATTTCATTTCATACAATCATGTAATCATAAAAACCGGTAGGCACTGCAATCGAAGTGTTGCATTTGAAGTTTTCGTATTACAAACCCACTTTCTTCAAATAAGTGGATTTGCTCCCATTTAAAATATATGGGAAACCTTGTTGCAAAACACGAGATTTCCGAACTCTCATCGCAAATCTACAATTGCGATAAGTGTAAACATGATATTAGATCCACTCAACAAAAATGTACTCGACAAGCATGTACATTGTTCGCCCGAATTTAGTGAACGGACAGTAAATGTCAAATGGCAAAGTTACAATTCAGTTGGAATTAATAACATCAATGAATTGAAAATACAGGAAAATTGCAATATATTTAGTGAATGGGAAATTCAGCTGCGAAGGTACACTTAATCGACAAGAGATTCGTAGAATCGTTTATTATTTGACAATATTTACGGTGCAAGTATAATAGCGATTAAATAGACTTTACAATAAATTCTGCAAAAATCAGAGTGTGAAGTGACTCATTACATCAATTAAAAAATTTGGTGCTTCAAAAAGATGCCAGATGCCGCTCCCCAGAACAAAGAATCAAATTGACAGTGACGCTACATTTGTCAAACCTATAAACTCCATAGAAAAAACTCGAAAAAAATTGTTTTGTGTTTTTTACCTGGATACATTATTCTGGTGATTGTTTTTATTTAATTGAGAATTTAAAGTCGTCTCTTTTGCAATTTTTCGTCGTTTATAGCGAAGAATTTCTCATACGGTCACCACATACGCACACATTCTTGCGAGAATAGAGGAAACTTACACGCAACAACACTGACGACTAGGGAAAGCAACAAACAATAAGCACCAGTTAGGTTTAATAGATTTGTGCAATTACTGCGGTTTTGTGTGAAGGAAGAACGAAATCATCTGTTTGGAGCACATCAAGGGATAGATAAAAATGACTGAATATAAACTAGTGGTGGTGGGCGCGGGCGGTGTTGGAAAATCGGCCTTAACCATTCAATTAATACAAAATCACTTTGTAGACGAGTACGATCCAACAATAGAGGACTCATATCGAAAACAGGTGGTGATTGGTAAGTAATTGTTGTAATGAAATAATATGTGAATAAAATGTGTTTATACGATGGCATTAGATGGTGAGACATGCCTACTAGACATTCTGGATACCGCTGGTCAAGAAGAGTATTCTGCAATGCGAGATCAATATATGAGAACAGGCGAAGGCTTCTTGTTAGTATTTGCGGTAAATAGTGCTAAATCATTTGAAGACATTGGAACATATCGCGAGCAAATTAAACGAGTCAAGGACGCAGAGGAAGTGCCCATGGTTCTTGTTGGGAACAAATGTGACTTGCAGGCGTGGGCTGTAAATATGAACCAGGCCCGAGAAGTAATATTTAAAAGGATATAGTCTATCCGATAAAACATATGTAATAAGGGTATCTTTTTTTATCTTCCAGGTTGCCAAACAGTACGGAATTCCCTTCGTTGAAACGTCAGCCAAGACACGTATGGGCGTTGATGACGCCTTCTATACCCTGGTTCGTGAAATACGCAAAGACAAGGAACACAGGGGCAAAAAGGGACGTAAAACGAACAAACACATAAACCGCAGATTCAAGTGTGAACTCCTTTAAGTCGATCAGGAATACATTTTACATGCATTAAATGAGAGACTAAGTAGAATAGGAACATACAAATTATGGTCTTGGACAAAACTATGCATCGGTGGATAGCAGAAGCACAATTCATGATCAGTGCTAGTTTTGATTTCTATAAGCTTCTCTATTTTATATTTTACAAATGTCCACACAATTTGATTTAACTATCGTACACAAAATTGAACGAAATAGAAACAGTAAATTTCAGTTCTTCGTGACGCACAAAATTGTAACCCATACGAAACGATAATTTCAGACGGAATTTATGATTACGGTTCTTAAATTTTGTTTGGTGCTACAGTAACATACAATTAATCAATTAATTTTGTACAACACTAACCGCATTGCAATTCTGTGTTTTCCTTCCAGAAAACAAAAACAATTTGTATGTGCACACAGGAAAAGTTGCTTTATAAAATTAAAGCGAGCTTAATGTTTATTCGCTTTGACTCTGACATCTATTAATTGTTTATTACAATCATAAAAATACCACAATTTACACCATACAGAGAGGAATACGGCGAGTGCTCTTTTAAGTGTCGATTTTCCGACATGTTTGCAACGGTATGTTTAGAAATATTCAACTCTCATCCAAACGAGCCTGATTTATTTACGTTTTTAAGCAATTAACGAAATATCATCCTCTTGAATAAAACATTCTATTTTGTAGAATTCAATTTTTTCTTTGTGTACACACTAAATTGTTCTCAAACAAATAAGCGTATATTTTATATATTTTATTATGTCGATTATCTGCTTTTTTTCTACAACTTTTTTTACATTACTAACTTTAATACAAAAGATCGTCTACTCGCATCGGAAATTGATTTATGCCAGCAAGTGATGATTGAATACAACACACACACACACACACATAGTATACATATATGTTTTTTTGTTTAATTTTGTGTCTTATATTTTATGTACTGAATATACGTGTATTAATATTTTATGTAATTATTATAAATAAAAATAATTGCATTCATTAAAAACTAATTACAACGTTTTAACACTGTACCACGCCAATGTAACATCTTACTTACTAAGCTGGCTGTTACAGACCGTTTGATTCATTAGCCAACTCAGAACAGATTTACAAGCGCCTCGTATCTCCTGTTCTCCTTCTTCAAATACTGATCATGATTTCGAGTGTCTTTCTGCATTTGTGAATTGATCGAAATTTGATCCAGCCTATTTTGTTGAAGGCGAAAATCGACAGCAACGAAGCTAATTTTTGGCTCAATGGGTACGTAAATAAGCAGAATTGTGGATTTTGAAGTGAAGATCAGCCAGAAGCAGTTTGGTGCGATTTATGGGTTGTTGGCTTCATTGAACCGTACTTCTTCAAAGATGATGCGAATCGTAACGTAACTGTGAATGGTGAGCGCTATCGTGAGATGTTATCCAACTGTTTTTTGCCCAAAATGCAAGAGCTTGACTTGCATGACATGATGTTTCAACAAGAAGGTACCACATGCCACACAGCCAGCGTAACAATGGACTTATTGAGAGGCGAGACCTATGAACATTTTAGCATTTATTTATTGATTTCAATTTCAGTAATACTAAGCATTGTTGGCCTATTCGTGATGTTCGAAATGTTGTAAAGAGTATGCCAAAATTGGACTAACAGATGGACGATTTGAGGCACAGTCACGGTCAACATTTCAGACATTAAATTATATGGACCGTACTATCGATTCAAAAAAAGATTTCATTCATTTTTCTGAATTTTATGTGTTTTTTTTTTTATATGTCCTTTATTTAAAATTGTCCAATAGTAAACTGTTCAATGTGAACATAGGGCGATGAAATAGCGAAAAATGTCCTAGACTAGAACCCGCAAGGACAGCGAGGGAGGGGACGCCCGAAAAACACATGGATCTGCTGTACGAAAAGAGAGTTGGAATCAAGCCAAGGCTTTGGCTTTGATGGAGAGAGCTTGCTGATGCCATATGAAAAATATTGTGGTAAATAAAACAAGTAAAAAGGCGTAAGTTCGGCCGTGCCGAACTTTGGATACCCACCACCTCGGGTATATATGTAAACCGCCTTTCATCAAAATCGGTGAAAAATTCATAACTTATGTCCCATATCAGTTATATTAAAATATGTTCCGATTTGGACCAAATACTAATGAGTACAGTAGATATATCTAAAAATAAACCGATCTGAACCATATACGACACGGATGTCGAAAAGCCTAACATAAGACTTTGTCAAATTTCAGTGATAACGGATTATAAATGCGAAATTTAAGGGGCCAAGACTTTAAATCGAGATATCGGTCTACATGGCAGGTATATCCTAATCTGGACCGATTTGGGCCAAGTTGCATAGAAATGTCGAAGAGCCTAACTTAAAGCACTGTCCCATATTTCGGCGAAATCGGTCAATAAATGCCTCTTTTATGGGCCCAAAACCTTAAATCGAGAAATCGGTCTATATGGCAGCTATATTCCAATCTAGACCGATCTGGGCAAAATTGAAGAAGGACGTCGAAGAGCCTAACAATAAATGCGTCTTTTATGGCCCCAAAACCTAAAACCTAGATATCGGTCTATATGGCAGCTATATCCAAATCTAGACCGATCTCTGCGATATTGCAAAAGTATTGGGTTGCCCAAAAAGTAATTGTCGGTAATATAGTCGGCGTTGACAAATTTTTTCAACGGTTTTTGACTCTGTAATTGCATTCTTTCTTCTGTCAGTTATCAGCTGTTACTTTTACCTTGCTTTAGAAAAAAAGTGCGCGAAATTTTGTTTACATTTGTTTGTTTGGCGTCAATTTTAATACCGGTACCACATGTATTGAAAGAAATTCATTTAACAAACCGAATCAACGCTTGTGATATGCACCTTAAACGCAATGAATTCGATCCGTTTTTAAAACGAATCATAACTGGAGATGAAAAATGGATTGTTTACAACAACGTTAGTCGAAAACGATCATGGTCCAAGCATGGTGAACCAGCTCAAACCACTTCAAAGGCTGATATCCACCGAAAGAAGGTTATGCTGTCTGTTTGGTAGGATTGGAAGGGTGTGGTATATTTTGAGCTGCTTCCAAGGAACCAAACGATTAATTCGGATGTTTACTGTCAACAATTGGACAAATTGAATACAGCCATCAAGGAGAAGCGACCAGAATTGGTCAATCGTAAAGGTGTCAAATTCCACCAGGACAACGCTAGACCGCACACATCTTTGGTCACTCGCTAAAAACTGAGTGAGCTTAGCTGGGAACTTTTGATGCATCCACCATATAGCCCTGACCTTACACCATCAGACTACCATTTATTTCGATCTTTGCAGAACTCCTTAAATGGTAAAACTTTCGGCAATGATGAGGCTATAAAATCGCACTTGGTTCAGTTTTTTGCAGATAAAGGCCAGAAGTTCTATGAGCGTGGAATACTTTTGCCAGGATTATGGCAAAAGGTTATCGAACAAAATGGCAATTATATATTTGATTAAAGTTCATTCTAAGTTTTATTAAAAATGCATTTACTTTCTTTTAAAAAATCCGCAATTACTTTTTAGGCAACCCAATATGTCTAGGGGCTTAATTTAACTCACTGTTCCGAATTTCGGCGACATCGGACAATAAATTAGCATTTTATGGGCCCAAAACCTTAAATCGGGAAATCGGTCTATATGGCAGCTATATCCAAATCTGAACCTATCTGGGCCAAATTGAAGACAGATGTCGAAGGGCCTAAGACAACTCACTGTCCCAAACTTCAGCAAAATCGGATAATAAATGTGGCTTTTATGGGCTTAAGACCCTAAATCGGAGGATCGGTCTATATGGCAGCTATATCCAAATCTGAACCGATCTGGTCCAAATTAACGAAGGATGTCGAAGGGCCTAACACAACTCCCTGTCCCAAATTTCAGCGAAATCGGATTATAAATGTGGCTTTTATGGGCCTTAGACCCTAAATCGGAGGATCGGTCTATATGGCAGCTATATCCAAATCTGGACCAATCTGAGCCAAATTGACGAAGGATGTCGAAGGGCCTAACACAACTCACTGTCCCAAATGTCAGCAAAATCGGATAATAAATGTGGCTTTTATGGGCCTAAGACCCTAAATCGGCGGATCGGTCTTTATGGGGGCTATATCACGATATAGTCCGATATAGCCCATCTTAACCTGCTTATGGACAAAAAAAGAATCTGTGCAAAATTTCACCTCAATATCTCTATTTTTAAAGACTGTAGCGTGATGTCGAAATCAACAGACAGACGGACGGACATGTCTAGATCGTCTTAGATTTTTACGCTGATCAAGAATATATATACATATGTAAGTCGAATTCGGTTTGACAATCGAATTCGACTTATGTGATACCAAAAATGTTAACGAATTTTCGTCTTCGACAACCATAATACCATTTTGTAAAAATTTCGACATTTAGATCGGTTTCCTCCTCAACGTCCGGTTAGCAGACAACAACAAAATACAAGGATTTGTTGGCAAAAGTTGCAACAACACAAAATAGGGGTTGTTTATGCCAAAGTTATTTGCAAATGAAGGGGGCCAAACTTGTCACGTATCAATGATTGCTGTCGGATTCAAGTTGAAGCTTATTAATAAGGGACATCCTTTTCATAGACGAGCCCGAACGGTGTGCTGCAGTTTATCACTTCTTTGGGGTGTCGAGGAGAGTCTAAGTGAGTGGTCGGGCGCTACCGACTCTAGCTTAAT